>NC_091118.1:6295410-6602910 GCF_040183065.1 Periplaneta americana
AGCTGACTGAGAACAAACACGTCCGTGTCTGCGTGCGGGATTCCATCAAGGGCGGCCTCGTAGCAGCCGCCTCGACGATAGTTGGAGGTCTGGTGATGGGGCGGGCCGGACTGGCGGTTGGGGCGACTGTGGGAGGCTGTGCGGCAGCCCTCATGAGCAGCGACGAGATGAAGCCGGTGCCTCAAGTGATCATGCAGGACATGAGCCACGCCCAGCGCCAGCGACTGCTGGCTTCTGTGATGACAGTGCTGGAGGATCTGCGGGTGGAGGACGCGGCCCTGCTGATGCCCCTGCTGCTAGGCAACCCCGGTGCCATGAAGGCTGTGCTGTGCGCGGTGGCCCACTTCCTGCAGAGGGAGATGAGCTTGCAGATTTTGGACTGATGCACATGAGCCCCCTTCTAGAGTCTCTCTTGCTAGCTTTGTAATCCACGCGGAATTTATAATGAATTGAAGCATCGGCTGGAACTACGTTATAAGTTACATTTGGTAAAATTTACAGGAGCTGCAAAAATGTGTACACGTACAACGTTGTTGTTATAAATATACGGTCGTACTAATAAAAACCCTATATACAGACGTATAACTGTCTTATACTTGTACAATGAGTAGCTCGTTTATAAGTTGTGTGTAAATTCCTTACTAATAATCACTACATACGTCGTGTATAACAGTATAACTGTTACACAGCTACGTCATACTTTCGTCATTACTTCGTTACGAAAGGTAATAGAATATCAGAGGTTCTCTACTGGATCCGATAGAGCGCTCTAGTGTGGCGTGTTGAAATATCGATAGTACAACTAGCTCTAATCGATTACCACACTACATTTTGGTCAAAGAGTACAAGCTACAGCAATATTATTCTAATAATTCTATAATCTTTGGTTTGTTCTTCTGTGGTTACAAGGTAAACATCATCATAAAATGACAGTCGATACGAACAGCTGTTAAAGGGGCGGCCATTTTTTCACTATATACAACGCTTAAACAAGGGGTTTCGTGTATATAACTACCGCAAAGCAATTCCCATTGTATAGTTACAGCCTGTTTATACGTCCATAGCTTATTCACGGTTTATTAGTAACGTTTTCTGTCTCAACTCTGCATAAGTCTCGTATAAAAACTATACACGGTTTATTAGTAAGACTGATAATATATTATAAATATAAAACATGAGTGTAGCAAACTTTTGAGTGGACAAATTTCACGTACTGCATTGATGGACAGTTGCAACCAAAGAGTATATATAGCAAGGTAACATGACATACAACATTATTACACAGAAACACGCCGAATGAAAATTTTGTAACTTACAACGTTGTTCCAGCCGACGCTTCAATTATTACGAGTGAGTTACACAGAAATTGAAACAGTCTGCCCCGTGGCAGACTCACAACCAAACATCTACCCCTTTCTTGGAAATGAATTGAGTGTGGCAACTACTGGATGTTCAGTTCAAAGTGTGTCATGGCTCGCTGTATGTCGTCATGTGGCTAGTCGTTGAGCCTAGAGAATTCAATCTTCCTACACTTTCGCAGAGGCGTATTACTTATGTGCCAGAGAAGTTGCCTAGCAAGTACGGCGTTCATTCTGAAGAGTACGTACCGATACGTACGGTAACGCCGGCAGTGGCAGGAATGTGAACTATTTGGAAACACGTACTGAGGTGAGTTTTTTCCTTACTATCGGGATATGGGGAGAGGGTCAAGACGATTACTTACATATTCGTTGACATTAACTTCGACGGTCAACATGGACACGGAGCATTTGATTTGTGTTGTGGAATGTTGCAACCGATGATAACAAATACCCTGCGTACGACTTGGCCACGCAAAACACAATTCGAAAGAGGTTATGGTATCACACAGACCGTACAGACCGCCACGTGTTGCTACGACGTTCAAGTTATACCGTACACGTTCTCAAGTTCAGATTGAACGCCTTGATTAATAGGCAACTTCTCTGACATAAAAGCTGAAACTCGCTTCAAATCGCTGACTCACAACAGTGACGTCATGACACACTTTGAAATGAACAGCCAGTACTTGCCATACATATAAGAGCAGCGTTTCTCAAACTATGGTCTGCGGACCACCTGTGGTCCTCAAGTTCTGCCCTTCTGGTCCTTAAAAAAAAAGAAGAAAAAATGCAATTCAAACGAATTAGGTATTACACTATAGCTCAAAATCTCAGAGTTAAAAAATGACACATGGCAATCGCCTTTCACTTTTTCTCCTATTACTAATATTTTATGAAATTTCTTATCCTATCAGTCTACCCACTCCCCACTCTACTCTCAGCAACAAAAGAGGGATTTAAAGCACTATGAACTATGAACGTGGTGTTTCTCGCCATCTTTTCCCTGCACATCTGGCACCGCGCCTGTAACCCAGTCAGGGACCACCCGAATTCATAACAGAGGACCAAAGTACCGAATCTTTTGATGTATTGATGACTTTCTTAATATTTTGCTGACACCCAGTCTGCACATTGAAATGGGCACGTACAATACGTCGTACACCAATAATAGAACGTGCCAAATTGCATCTTTACTTGTTAAAAAGCCGGCATGTTTCTGCATTAATTTTTTTAATTTGTTTTTTCCAGATGACGATATAAGAAATTTTAGACTCCGCCTATTTTAAAATCCGACAGGTTTATTTTTTACATTTGCGTGTTTCGTCTCTAAGTGCCGTTTCAATTTCGCGGGTTTCATACACTCGTTTGAAAGCACTTCGTAACAAACAACGCACCGAGGTTTTGGTTCACTCTCATTGCCACACCAAGTAAGTCCAAGTTCCAAATAACTCTTGTCATATTTACGAAAGTATTTTTAATTGATGAACTAGTGGACTTACTCGTGTTAAATATGTAATATTTGTCCGGCTTACAGCTGTTTCAGTGCTTCACGCACCATCATCAGAGCCTACTAGATCGCGGCGTCATCTCGAACTTCTCTGCCTGTTAGGAGGGTGTGTTTTATTGTTGGAAGGTGTTGAAGTATGTTCCGTGAAGTACTGAAACAGCTGTAAGCCGGACAAATATTACATATTTAACACGAGTAAGTCCACTAGTTCATCAATTAATTATATTCAAGTGTTAAAAGTGTTGTACGCAAGATTCAAAATAAAGTATTTTTTCTTTGAATAGCTACCACTAGGACTAGATATTTCTTTAATGGTACTATAATAACTGATATTAATATATTTCTTCACATACAGATTCTGAACTATTAGTACTGCCTAAATGAAGCGTTCCTTTCTTTTCAAAGATCCGGATCGAAACCAGTTTTCCATTATTTATAAAGGGCACTATTTAACAGAGACATGGACAACTACTAGCGTGTACCACATAAGAAGGATCTCAAACAACTAACTGCTAACAGGCAAGCGATGAATCAACAATGCATAAATTTGTTTTAAGTTACTTGTGATTGGCTACAAAAATATAATTAGAAAAGTATTATAATTTATTAATTCTATTTTAAAATATAAGTATACTGATATTAAAATATGCTACAAAAATGATAAATTTACTTTCGAAGGGAACAAGAGTAAGGTGGTCCGCGGAACTGTTCTGACTTAAAAAAGTGGTCAAATGAAGACAAAAGTTCAAGACCTACTACAACAGCAAGATAAAAATTTCATCTCTGCAGGAATTGGCTTGCAAAATAATGGGACAATATATACTGTTGCAGGGGGATAAGAATACAATGAAAAATGACAAAATTACAGATTTATAACATTAGTTCCTATTTTTTTTTTTCAAAATTATTGAAACAGCTATGTATTTACAATTGTTTGAATATTTTGAATATAACCATTTGTTTAGTTGTTCCCAGTGTGGTTTTAGGAAGGGTGTAACTAGTGTTGATGCTGTTGATAAGTTAATATGTTGAATCACTTCAGGTTTTGATAAGCACTGTAATACCTTTGTCTCCTTGTGCGACTTATCAAAAGCATTTGATACTGTATCTCATGCAGTCTTAATTTCTAAACTTAAATATTATGTTATTAATGGAATTAATTTGGACCTGATAATAAATTATTTGTCTGATCGTAGTCAATGTGTCTTCTTGAATGGTTCTTATTCTAGTTCTGAGCCCGTTTCTTTTGGGTCCCTCAAGGCCTTTGTGTCCGAGGCTGCGGGTTCGATCCCGGCCCAGGTCGATGGCATTTAAGTGTGCTTAAATGTGAAAGGCTCATGTCACTAGATTTAGTGGCATGTAAAAGAACCCCTGCGAGACCAAATTCCGGCACACCAGCGACGCTGATATAACCTGGGCAGTTGTAAGTGTCGTTAAATAAAACACATAATTAAAAAAAAAATTAATATTTTTGCATTGAGAGATATGTTCATACAGTACAACCCCTTCTCCTATGACCTATTTCTATAGGCTCAATATAATGTATTTTTTTAATAGTTCCTGTATCGTAGGTATTCGTGTCACATTTTCCCACAGCCACCTAAAAGAAGTCAGTTCCATTACGTTTGATATCTTCCTCAGTGTAAGCATAAAATTTATTCATTCTGCCTAATTTGCTTGAACACTGCGTAACTTGAGTGAACTGTGGTGGATAAGGGACAGTGAAAAGTGATATTATTGTAGCATTAACGTGGTCCTATTTATATTACTTTATTTAAATAAATACGTTAGTACGACGCAATTACTCTGTTTCGAAAACCAATGCAGAATTTTCGTTCCGGACATGACGCACTTTCAATTCACAAAAAATGTCCTTAAATGAAAAAAAAAAAAACAATCGCTTATATAGTTTTTGATGACAAATAAATTACATTTTCTAAGAGGAAATAAAGTTTAAAGAAAAAACATCAATTTTGTTCCGGACATGATGCAGTAGAGTAATCTTTAGATATCAACGACTGAAATTGCAGTCCATAAGATTTTCGAATCAAACTGGCATTCTAAAGACAAGGGAAGTTTTAAAGTTCCTTGTGAACTTGGTTCCGTTATTAAATCATAATTCATAAGCATTATATGATTAATTAAACTTACTGAATTTTTGTCAACTTTCGCAATATAAATTACTTCCACTACAATTCTTCAAATTTACTTCAATATCCGTTTTTTTTTTCGTGCAAAAACGGTTTTAATATCCGAAAAGTAGAGAGTTTGAGGATTTCATACATATATAACATGATGCGGTTTGGTTAGTTTCGAAAATGAACATGGAGGTTGGTATTTTGGTGGAATGACCCATATATAATTATTTTACACCTCTGTTTTAAAAACAGAGAAAAACTGCATTCATTAGAGCATTTTGAATGTTACAAAATGTTTAAAATTGGAAAATCGAGAAAACGAGTATCGAAGTACAGCATGTGTATGTTATATACCAGTGGACGTCAGCACTCACTGTAATGAGTAACGGGTAAGCAGTGCATCGTAATATGCACCGTCGTGCAGCAGGAAGAGGGAGAGAACATACCCGCCAGCAGCCATGGATGCACGCTAGTGTCTCTCTTATCCGAGGATAAGAGACCTTAGCCCGAGGGTGCACTGTGCTGATGACCACCGGCATATACTATCGATATCCTTCCTTCCTATATATATATATATATATCTACCACATACAAATTTTCTCCTATATAACAGCACGAAATATGAACTGAATGGAAAGTAAAATTAGTTAGAATGAAGAACAAAATCTGTCAGATTGACAGCTGAGTGTCAGTTTAAAGGGCTGCAGCTCCACGCACGCGCTGGTCCCTTTAAATTAGTTCTGAGGAGCTTTAAATTGACATACGGCCAAAATAAGCAGAGATTTATAAAACTGAAACATTATTGAGAATTAAGTTCTTCTTGAGACAAGCTTAACTTAAGCCAGGCCTGCCCCCTGGAGGCATGCAGATCCCAGGGCGTACAGCGAGGGACGGAGCATAGATAAATAAATAGAGCGTCATATTATTGCTGCATCTTGAGCATAGACAAATATTCTGAATCTGTTGCATCCTAGAACCCTCGTAACATATAAAACCGTGGAAATCTTCGTTTGTGCCGTATAGTTGTCACCTTTTGACAGCAGATGTCTCTGTAGGAAGTGCAGTGCCATCTATTGTTACAATATTAAATGGTTATTTGAGTTCGCCATCTCGTGGAAGGAAACGTAATGTGTATCACCAATTCACGGTGAAATCTAAAATACGAATACTGATACAGATATAATGTCTCCTGTAAGTTTTTTGTCACTTTCTTTTGATCAGTAAAAAGTCATTGCGTTTTAGTTTTTACCCTATCCTAGTTTCCTTCCGTTTTATCTTTCTCAAAATTCCTTTATGCACATCCATATTTAGCGTTGGCACTTGGCAGCATTGAATCTTGTCTGTTTTCTGTCTGCGTGGAAATTGTATAAACAATTGATATCGCGTCGTGAGGGGCGAAAATAAGTGAAAACAACTTGTATAAACAGAAAATATATTTATCATCATTCCTTCTGAAATAGAATTAATGTCTTTTATTTGTGTCACTCATTAGTCGATTACACGCGAATTGTTGTGAGAACGTAGAAATAATTTGTTCACTTATTTTGTTTTAGTACTGTATTTTCTGTCTTCCTAACCTTGCAAGTAAGTGTTTGGTTGATCATAATATTAACGATTGTTGCCGTGTTGAGCCAAAATACTTCACGGATTATAAGATTGGGTGAAACTTCAGTATCACCCCACACTACACAAGGGACAGAAAACGTACTTAAATTATTTTCACATTCCTCGGCCTAATACCTACAACTTAAATAATCCATTGAACTAACCCACTAACCTTGTCACATAACTAGTATTAATTTCACTTAAGCTGTCCCTTCATTTAACCCGTCTAATCCATAGAAAAACTTAACTCAGACGTCAGTCCCGAGTGTGGTGTGGAGTGATATGGAAGATTGGGGATTGAAGTGTACGGTAAAATTATTTAATAATATTGTACATTGTAATGGTAAAGATAGTAGCTCAGCCAGGATTTTAATCTGGGGAAGTGGAGAGGGTGCTAAAATGACATTACATGCTTGCAAGAATACGGCACTGCTTAGATCGCGGCCGTTTATGTTTTTCTGTACTGTGGATAAATCCAGTGAATGGTTGACGGAAGCTGTGTTCAAAGTGATAACATAGGCCTATCGAATTTTTTTTACATATTTGACCAAAGCAAGTAGGCCTACTTGTACTCTATAGACATTAAGTGACTTTGAAAGCTGTAATCGCGCTCATTCTTTACAATTTCTGTAAGGTATATGAAGTAGCTTTTAACATAAGAAGATCAGTAGTGAGTTCTGAATAGTATTTGAAGTTCTCATTGTATGGTTCTTGTTTCCGGTGTGCAGGATGGCGAAACCCAATGCTATCCACGACGCTGATGAGCTGAAGAAGATACTAAAGTTGAGAGAGAGGGAATTAAGAGAAACACAAGCCGAACTGGAAAAACTAAAACAAGAATCGGAAAGGGTAAGAGTTCTGCTGTTGTCGTATTTACAGTTACTGCTGAACACCTTAGATTAAGTCACCAGATAAGACTTTCTCCCTCAGAGCTATTTACTCATACCAGGCATTTACAAAATGGGCCGCTGAGTTAACTCTGTGGTAGTGTGTCTGTTTCCAGACTAGCCGGCTCGGGTTCGATTCCCAGCGGGGTTAGAAATTTTTAAGTAAAATTTCTATCTCTGGACTAGGAGAGATGGTCGTACACAACTTCTAATCACCAAATTGTGCACCAGTATGCCTGGGTTAAATCCCAAATCTCTCCGCAGTGCATATGAAGAGAAGGCATATGTCACTGTTGATAGTGATTCGTCCGTCAGATGTGGACGTTAAGCCTAGTGGCTCCCTTGATGCTATTCAACAGGCATAGGGTACGCCGGCACCGGGTTCGATTCCCGGCGGAGTCAGAAATTTTCATGTTTCTATCTCAGGACTAGGAGAGATGGCGGTGCACAACTTCTAATCACTAAATTGTGCACCAATATGCCTGGGTTAAATCCCAAATCTCTCCGCAGTGCATATGAAGAGAAGGCATATGTCACTGTTGATAGTGATTCGTCCGTCGGATGGGGACGTTAAGCCTAGTGGCTCCCTTGATGCTATTCGACAGGCATAGGGTACTTGCCGGCACCGGGTTCGATTCCCGGAGGAGTCAGAAATTTTCATGTGAAATTTCTATCTCTGGACTAGGAGACATATAGCTGTACACAACTTCTAATCACTAAATTGTGCACCAATATGCCTGGGTTAAATTCCAAATCTCTCCGCAGTGCATATGAAGAGAAGGCATATGTCACTGTTGATAGTAATTCGTCTGTCAGATGGGGACGTTAAGCGTGGCGGCCCCCTTGATGCTATTCGACAGGAGTAGGCTACTTGTCGCCACCTGGTTTCCTCTTCTCCCTTCTTCATTATCATCATCCACAGCCATTTCCTACACTCACCCTAGTACACGACATAACTCTTCACAGATACACGTCATGCATAAGGTGTCCTGCTAAAGTGGTGTGAAACTTAGGGCACAGTTCTGCCATTATCTGCAGTATGAGGAACCCGAATGACGAAAGTGAAGTGGGCAGGCATAAGGCACACACACACACACACACACACACACACACACACAATTTGTAACTGTGTCCAAAATGTGAAGATGGAATTAGAAATGTCGTGTTGTTTAGTAGTTGATAGTACATTCAGTAGCTGGTTGTGTGTTATTGTGTTTCTCATCACACTGTCACTTTACTGGCTGGGCTATATCTGAACCTGATACCTTTGTGCTTACAGGAGAAAGCAGAACTGAGACAGAAATATGAAGAAGAGCACCAGTTACGGCTCCAGCAGGAAGAAGTAAGTGATGAGCTGTTACCAGGGTTACAGATACAGTAATTGGGCAGTTGAGGGTACATTAAAGGTTGGAGCAGTAAGCAGGGAAAACTTTAAAACTTCACGCAGGCACTAAAGTGTGTTTCGAATGGTCCCTGACTTGAATGATAAGTGTGGGTACACCATTATATATCGCTACATAGTAACAGTAATAGCAATTGCCAACATCTAAAAGATGAAAAAGCCTGTAGCTAAATTCTGCATTGCTCAGGAAAAGTGACATAAGTCAGTTTCCACAAACCTTTTTTGATAATTTATTGACAACTTACACGGTTTATGTCGATTTGATTTTTTTCTGTATGAATTATTGTAATGGGAGAAATACTTATGTATTTTTTTCCAAGCGAGCAGATGTTCCGTAAGTTGTCAATAAATTATCAAAAAGGGTTTGTGGAAACTGACTTGTGTCACTTTTCCCAAGCACTGCAGAATTAAAGCGGTAGGTACAGCTTAAAGCAAGTAAAATTTTGGAAATATTCAACATTTTTTCCTCTATTATCGTGTACAATAATGAAAATTAGTATGTGTAAAACACTGTTCTTCTGCTATATGAAAAAAATATTTTTATGATTAAAAAAAAAATTATTTACATTTTTTTTTTTTTTTTCTTTCAAAATTCTGTTCACTTTTCAACAATCTGTGATGAAAACTTTTGTGTGTATTTATTGATGTCATATCTACAATATGATGCAAGATCACTTCTCTACCTTTGATAGAGTATCTGATAAAAAATAAATTCCTTTAAAAAATGGTCAAATATCAGTATTTTCTTCTAACACAAAATAAAAAAAAATATTTCATTTCATTCATTCATTTATTTTATTCCATAGATCTTACATGAGCAGTGAAGCTTTAAGATGTGGAACAAGTCAGAATTTTACAATATTACAATTACAATTTTTATAACTTTTTACTTTTACAATTTAGTAAATTTCTACAATTTTTACAATTTTGTGCAATTTTTAACAATATTTTGGCGAGATGTAGTGAGATGAGGTGAAGTCCGAGGATTCGCCAAAATATTACCTGGCATTTGCCTTTTGGTTGGGGAAAACCTCGGAAAAACCCAACCAGGTAATCAAATCAAAGGCGTTGATGCGAGGACTCGCCATAGACCATTCGGCTTCAGTCCCACGGCTGTGGAAAACGTCTGAAGAAACCAAAGACCAAAGGGGGATCCAACCCAAGCCCGAACGCAGCTCCGGATCAGCAGCCCAGCGAGTCTGCCGACTGAGCTACATCGATGGCTCTACTAAAAGTATACAATACATAGCCAATCAGTTTATTAAATTTACAAATGCAAACGATCATTCATCAGTTGAGCTATATGTATAATACAAAACAAGGAAGTTAATTAAATTTAAGGCATAAACAATTCAACCAATTGTGATATACAGAAATTGATAATACATATCATGCAAACTACTTCAAATTACAAACACAAACAATTTATCAATAGAGCTATATAAGTTACTATTCAACTTAAAGCATATACAATTCATCGGCCAAAACTATACAAATATATACAATACAAAGTAGCATACTTTCATTAAGCTATACAAATTTGTGCAGTTAATATCAAGTAGATTAATTAAATTTATAATCATAAACAATTCGTCAGTTGAGCTATACAGACTACTATACAATTTACAGCATATACAATTCATCAATTGAGCTATACAGACTACATTATGGAATGTAGTTGAAAGAACATGATATTGTAAACATGAGTTTCAGCAATAAAATAAAAGCGAGAGAACATTAAAAAGTTAACAATTTTATGAGTTATGAGGGAAACGCTTCATCACTGCACAATAAACTGCCACTATTTTGAATTTTGAAAAAAAATATACACAAATATTTTTTTCATACAGCAGAAGGACAATGTTTTAAACATACCAATTTTCATAATTGTACTAGATACAGTAATGGAGGAAAAAAATGTTGAATATTTCCAAAACGTTACTACCGTAAGCTGTACCTAACCCCTTAAAGAAGGCCAAAGACTGTGACAAGGTTAAAGTGGGTTAGATTAAGTGGTAGATAAGTGACAGGAGACGGAGCAGTGCAGTAGGGTTGGAGGAAAGAAGAGGACATTGCTATCCCATTTACCTGCATTAAAGCTGTAATAAAAAGAATAAGCATCAAAATAGAAATTAAATGTTTTAGTAAACTGGTGAAAAATAGGCCTAGCTGAATTCTGAAATTGAATTTATGTCCTAGGACAGGTACGGGCATGATAGGGGAAGTATGGAGGGCACAGAAAGAGTGGGGAGCATGAAACAAGTTTGATAGAAAGAGAGAGAGAATACCACAAGTAGTGATGAATCATAACATCGTTCACGAAGTTTTGTATTAACACTTGTTTCAAGTGTAAATAATGGTATATTTATGAACTGGCGTATTGTTAAAAATATACTTACTTACAAATGGCTTTTAAGAAACCCGCAAGTTCATTGTCGCCCTCACATAAGCCCGCCATCGGTCCCTATCCTCTGCAAGATTAATCCAGTCTCTATCATCATATCCCACCTTCCTCAAATATATTTTAATATTATCCTCCCATCTTTTTTACTGGTGATTTTATTCTTTTATAAACAAAGAATCCTGTTCCTAATTGGTGAATATTGCTTCCTTCCCTATAATACAACAAGTAATCTCCTATTTGTGATATGCCATTCCCATCTAACCTAACCTCTTGTACTCCCACAAAGTCTATTCTATATCTAGCGAGTTCTTTTGCTACTAATGTTACCTCACCTGTTCTATAAATACTAGTAACATTCAAAGTACCAAATCTCATAACCTTATTCCTTTGCTGTGTTCGTTCCAGAGGATCAGTCCCATTCCGAGGCTTATTGGTTTCGTAACAAGCTGTTTTTTACGGTGATGGTTGTTAGCCCTTCGCCCAACCCCCAACCTGGAGGACCACTCCTTATTGGCTCTCCACAACTGCTTATTCAATATATTCGCAGCTACCCTCCATAGCTGGAGGTATTTTCGCTTTTTTTTTATTATCCAAAACTTGTCGATGTTTGGTGAAAAAAAAAAAGGTATTGTGTCAAGATTCTGTCATTCATTCATAGTGTTACGCCAGAGGGTAGGTTTTTCACTGCAAACCCAGCATTCTCCATTCTTTCCTATTTTCTGCCTTCCTCTTAGTCTCTGCATATTGTTCATGTATCTCAGTGACGACCTTTGTGCAAGAGAGCTTTCTGCTGCACACGACCAGTTAGTGATAGCAGATTCAAAGACATTCCAGTGATGGATAGGCTACTGTCCCTAAGCATTGAAGCATCTCTATGCCACTCCTTCCCCCTGCAAATACTCTATGAGCTACATACTGTAGTCTGTACCGGGTGAAAATGCTCTTTACCGAACATTTTATATTGAGTAACTATTATTGGTTGTAGAAACAAAAGAATAGCATGGAATCTAAAGTTAGATGTAACGTGGCAAAGAAGGCCTGATGACCTAAACACCACCAGAATAAATAAAATTATTATTATTATTATTATTATTATTATTATTATTATTATTATTATTATTGATAATATTATTAATATCATTATTATTGCTGTTATTAATAATAATGTTATTGTTTTTATTATTATTAATATTATTATTATTTTTATTCATACTATTATTACTATTAATATTATTCCTTTCATTGTTAATAATATTATTATGATTATTATTATAATCCAGAATTGTTTATACTACAGACTTATCAGGAACGGCTGGTGAACCTCGGTCAAGAACTGGAGGCCGAGCGTGAGATGGGATGGCAGCTGGAAGTAGTAAGTGATGAGCTGTTGCCATGGTTACAGTTACTACATTGTTTTCAGTAATGATAAACACAATCACAACTGAGATCGAGACAAACTTAATTTCAGAATTTTTTTTATTACAGAGATACAAACAAGACCTGGGGAACCTCAGACAAGAGCTGGAGGCTGAACGTGAGATGAGGCGCCAGCAGGAAGCAGTAAGTGTGAGCTGTTACCATGGTTACAGTAATGATGGTTACAATTCAGATTGCTGCCAGCTGTAGTTGTAGGGCAAACTTAATTTCAGTTTTACTACTACTACTACTACTACTACTGCTGCTGCTGCTAGTACTACTACTATTGGCATTTGCACTTACTGTTTCTACTACTGACACATCTGCTGCTAGTATTAGGATGGAATTCATAGTCGTCACTTATAAATGAGTGAACCCTTAAGTCAGCGTTGTCAGACACAGCCTAAACGGAACGGAGCGCTCCACTATAACTCGTTGTGTGCTCTGGTGCTTCCACAGACATAAGCAAGTTCACGCTCCGACTGGACGTCTCTAGCACCACAACTGGTTTCGGAGCTTACAACTCTGACACTACTGCCTTAAGTGGTTACTTATACTCATTTCTAATTCATAGTTGTTCACATAATGAGTGAGTGAGCTCATCTGTACCCTTAAGTGACCACTCATTTTCAAAATGGATACCGAGAATGATTTTGAGGATTTTGTGGAGTTTGTTGAAAGAAATGAGGAAGGCATATGTGTCCCAAAAAGATATATTAGAGACATGGAGAATCCTTTGGAAATATATAATGGACTGGAATTTAAGAAACGATATCGTTTTTGCAAGACCACAGTTATTGATATTTTACTGCCTTTAATAGACAAATACTGTATGTTGCAAACAACAGAGGATTACTCCCATCGCTGTTGAAAATGTTGATAGCACTAAGATTTTATGCAGCATCATCATTTCAAGTAGGTTGTAATTACACTAGGTCTATTTCTCACAACAGAATTGATATACTTTATTAACACCGAAAACATTATTTTACAATTTTTGTTGTGCAGATATGTACTACGTAAGTCAGCCTATAGTGTGTAGAATAATTTCAAAAGTCTCCGGAGCAGTATCACGTCATATTAAGAGGTTCATAAAATTTTCAGCATCTGTAGAGATATTCAATGCATTAAAAGTGGACTTTTTTTTTAAGAAAACTGGTTTCCCGGGAGTTATCAGTGTTAATGATGGCTCATATGTATGTGTTCATTTCATTATCAATTCCACAGAAATCGAGTTCAGGGTCGTCTTCAACATTGGTGTCACCACCAGGTTTCAGTAAGCTTCTCTTTTCTACCTTCCTAAGGAAATTTTATATTTCCCCATAGTTTCTTCAACTGTTCGACATTCCTTGAAATATTTGCGGGATTGGAATTAAATTCTGATGCAGTAGATTCCCAAGCAGCTTTCTTTCTTCAAAAGAGACACATTTAGATTGCCTGTTTTCTACGATGTCTTTATCCCTTAAAACAAGCTCTCGAAGTAGAAGTCATTTCTCTTTGGAAAAATTCTTTCCTTTCAGCATAACCTACTTATTTTCAGCTACTTTTATTGTTATTTAGTACAATAATATTCATAACTAGTTGTTATAGCAACTCCACATGTATAACGGTCTTTGATTAGGCCAATGAGAGCCAGTTTTTATTATGATGTCATGTCCGGCAGCTGTAAGTGAACACTCATTACGTGAGAATAATTGTTGTCCATGAATTCGGGATTTACTTAAGGGTTCACTTATTATAAGCAATCCCTTATTACTTAAGGGTTCACTCATTTTATAAGTGACGACTATGAATTCCGCCTTTAATACCACCGGCATTGCTGTAGTTACTGGCACTGTTACTACTGCTGATATTGCTGAAGCTATCAGTATTGGTACGATTAATGACATTACTGTAGTTATGTCTACTCTTACGACTACTGACATTACTGTAGTTATAGTTCTTACTTCTACTGACATGACTTTAGTTATGGCTACTGCTACTTCTACTGACATTACTGTAGTTACGGCTATTTTTACTACTACTGCCATCAGTTAGTCTCGTTCACTCAGCCTAGTGAACTGTCACCTAGCTGACTGAGCTTCCAGATTGTTTTGTCTGCTGCAGGAGCACAGAGCTGCGGCTGTGCAGGTCCTGTGTGAGGTCGGGGCTGACCTAAAGGAGACACACAGAGATGGGAGGAGGACTGAGCTACACTGGGCAGCGGAGCGTGGGGACACGCACAGGGTCCAGGGTCTCCTGCATGCAGGCAGCCAAGTAAATGCCGTGGATCCTATTGGCTGCACGCCCTTGTACCTGGCAGCTTTGGGAGGCCGTCTGGATGCGTGCAGGGCGTTGCTGGCTGCCGGGGCGCGGCTGGATGTGAAGGGAGGACCATCTGGCTGGACTACTCTTCATGTGGCTGCACGCCATGGGCACCCTGCAGTGTGTCAGCTGCTGCTGGCAGCTGGGGCGCGGCCGAACGAGCCTGATGACGACGAGCAGTGGACTGCACTGCACTGTGCAGCAGAGGAGGGCCACGCCCCAGTGGTGCAGCTGCTGTTGCAGCATGGCGCTCAGCGGGGGGCGAAGGATAAGAAGGGACGGACGGCCCTGGACCTGGCACGTCAGAACGGACGCATATCAGTGGCGGTCATGCTGCAGTCCTGAGCAGGCGCAGTGCTGCCAACAGGACAGCCATATCATACAGTAGCGTGCAAATTAATCCGAACACGACATATTTTTACATTTTCTGTCAATGTTGGCCTCACAGCTGCTCATACCGCTTTAATTGACATCTGTAGTACGTGTAATTCCATTGTTGAAGGTTTGTCACTATTTTTTTTTATAATATGTGACATTTTGCCTGTCGTTTTGTACTTATAAGCATTTCAGTTGTGTTGAAGACTTAATACTGCAATCCTGTGTACAATCCGTCGTCTTCTCAAATGGATACAACTCCACGAAAATGGTCTAAAATTATAACATTACCAAAGCATTCTTCTAAGACACAGAGGCAAATTGCTCCAGAATGTCACATCGGTTTGGCTACTGTTAATTCAATCATAAAACGATACAGGGAGACTGGATCCATCACAGACCAAGAAAAAAGGAAACTGTGGCCGGAAAAGGAAGACTTCACCTGCAGATGATCGTTTAATTGTCAGGAAAAATAAATTAAATCCTAGACTAACTGCTGTCGACTTAACCCGCGAGTTAATGGCTACCACTGGGGCGAATATTCACGTCACAACAGTGCGGCGTAGGCTTTTGGAAGCTGGACGAAGGGCTCGTAAGCCTATTAAGAAGCAACTGCTAACCCCTGTTATGTGCAAAAAACGCTTAATGTGGGCAAAATTACATCAACACTGGACAGTGAATGACTGGAAGAATGTACTTTTTTCCAATGAGTCTCATTTCGAGGTCCACGGCCACCGTGTTTCTTACGTACGGAAAGGATCCAAAAAAGTAACAGCAGCTCATCTCCAACAAGCACCCAAATACCCCCCTAAAGTAATGTTTTGGGGTTTTACACATGAAGGGCCTGGAGCATTAATACCTATCAAGGGAATGATGAATTCTGACAAATATATTCACTTATTGGAGACCAGAATCGTACCCCAGCTGCAAAAATCATTTCCGGATGGCAGAGGTGTGTTCCAACAAGACCTGGCACCATGCCATACGTCTCGAAAAACTACAGAATTCTTCAACAAGAAGAATATTCAGGTACTCCCCTGGCTAGGCAACTCACCTGACATCAACCCCATTGAGAACTTGTGGTCAATTTGCAAAAGAAGAATGCAAAAAATGGATTGTTCTACAAAGGAGAAAATGATTTCTGCCCTCATTGGTGTGTGGTTTCGCGATGAAGAAATTAAGAATATTTGTGGAAAATTAGTGGAATTCATGCCAAATCGTCTCAGAGCTGTTATTAGGAACAAGGGAGGCCACATAGATTACTGAGGTATGTCTTAGATCCTTTTTTTATCCCGTTTCAGTGTTTTTGCATAAGTAATTAAGTTGTTCGGATTAATTTGCACGCTACTGTATTTATTGCACTAAGGAATATGTCTCGTTTTCATTTACCTATTTGTTATATTGGAAAATAGATGTCGCTGGTATCGTTCGATCAGTTACCAAGTTCTTGCATTACATTTTGTGCGATTTTTGCTATGCTATAAAAGAGGTAACTAAAAAAACGCAAATTTTGAGTTACCTAGTTCTTGCATTCACACGATGATATCACAGTGACCGGGGGGAACCTGTTGTTTTAGCATCACTGCTCTGTCCCGGTCGGGGCAAGTTACCTGGTTGAGGTTTTTTCCGGGGTTTTCCCTCAACCCAATACGAGAAAATGCTGGGTAACTTTCGGTGCTGGACCCTGGACTCATTTCACCGGCATTATCACCTTCATCTCATTCAGACGCTAAATAACCTAGATGTTGATACAGCGTCGTAAAATAACCCAATAAACTAAAAAAAAATAAAAATCACGGCTCTGCCTACATTCCTTGTATGTAATGCTGTTACTTCAGCACTCATAGTCTATCGTTCCTCTAATTTTGCAAGTGACACATGTTGTGTGGAATTGTTGTTGTTATTGTTATTTGCTCAGCTTTTCGTGTCAATAATAAATACAGTAAAACCCCTTTTAACGGAATTCCCGTTTTTAAAGAATAATCTGTCAAATCCCAGCCAAATTATCATAAAAATAATGTAATTAATTTCTGCTTTTAAGGAAACATGATTTAAGAGAAATCCTGTTTTTAAGGAATAATTTTCAAGTGGATTTTGTGATAATGAAGCCTGAAATATCGACTCGACTTTCAGTAATCAATACAACCGGCATATTCAATAGCACATCTCAATTGATAGCAATGCGACACCAAGCAGCAGTGTTATTCTTCATGGTCTAGTTTTGCGTTGCACTCACAGAGTGGTTGCTTTGCTTGTTTTATTCTCGCGAGTTATGTGGATCCTGTTTGCATGTTTTTTGTTTGTTTATATTGTTTATGAATTGTTATAATGGTACTCTTGACAGTGGTACTATACCACATATAATATTGAATGGGATTATTGTTAAATACAGTGAAACAGTTAAAAATCTTGGCATTTTTATGGATAGCGATCTAAATTGGAACACTCAAGTAACACACACTTGCAAAAAAATATTTTCTCAACTTCACTCTTTGTTTCATATGAAAGAATTTCTACCACTTAGTCTAAAAAAGAATCTTACTCAGGCGCTTGTAATGCCCCATTTTGATTATTGCGATTCCTTACTAACTAATGTAAGTTCATTCTTAGCTGAGAGACTACAACGTGTTCATAATGTGTGCATACGATTCATCTGCAATACTCGTAAATTTGACCATATAACACCTTTCCTCCAGTTACTTTCATGGGTGCGTCTGAAGGAACGAAGAACAATACATTCACTGTCTCTTCTGTTTAGAATCATGCATGCTTCTACTCCGAATTATCTGTTATCGCGCTTTCAATTTCTTACAACTCTTCGAAACCGACATCAAGCACTTCTTTCTATCCCTCATCATAGAAGTCTTTATACTCATCTTCCTATACTGTAGAAATACCTCGCCTCTGGAATTCGTTACCTAATGATGTCAGGGACTGCCGGACTTTATCACAATTCAAAATTAAATTGGAAAATTTTGTCTTGTTTAATGCTTTTTAGGTATTGCTAGAAGTGTTGATTTGTGTTTTTTACTCTAGATTAAAATCGTAAGTTTCTTCTTTATGTTAGTTAATTAGGATACAATTAGGCCTAATTATACTTAATCACTCATTTAAAGTTTGTGTGACTGCAACCTGTGTATATTTTTGTGTGGCTTTACTTTGTTTATAGTGTTTTTTTTTTTCCTTTTTATTTCTGTTATTGTATTTGTATTTCTGGTGGTGTGGAAGAGAAGGCCTGATGGCCTTAACTACACCAGAATAAATAAATAAATAAATAAATGCTGATTAAATGGAAGAAATTAACTATCAGACAGAAAGTGAAAATACAAAAGGATGTCGAGGTTAATCTTTAAGTAAAACAATCGCTTATGGCAAAAAAAGAATTTAGTTTGCCAATTACTTCATTATGGGGAATAAAGAAGAAGAAAGAAGAAATTTTCAGTGTTGAGTTTCAGTGTGGTTCGGGTTCAACCAAAAGGAAAAACATTCGTGCCTCACATTCGAAGAGTTAGAAAATATTATAATGAAATATGTTGTAAATAAATAATTGTGGGCCTAATAATGTAAAAGATTATAATGTTTGACATAATAGCACACGTGTCAGTACATGTTATTTTAGTCTTTCCTTGCTGTTTTATATCCCTATTAAGGAAAAGGAAAGTAATCCCTCAGAGATTCGTTTAAGTGGGTTCTACTGTAGTTTATATTTTCTCGTCATTACAAGTGAATCGGTCCATACAGGAAAGGCCTCAGTCATTCCTGATCCAATTTTGAGAACACTAAGGGAAATGATTTTACAACAAAACCATCAGTATTAAAGAAGAAATGTAATCCTTATGTAATCTATACAAATAATACAAATACTTTTATTGGCATAAAAAGAAATTCAGTCTATTGACTGAGGCCCTTTTAGGATATATTGGGTGGTAATAATTCATAAGATGATTGTGGCATGTATATTGCTGAGATGTCCTCCAGAAAGAGAAATTGGACTTGATGTGCATGAAATCATTTATTTTATGAAATTTCTTGCTTGAAAAAATGTGTGACTTCAGAGAAAATAACAAAGTGGAAAGAAAAAAATATTACTCTTTGCTGAAAATGCAGTGAAATTTTTCTCCCAGAAAATAATTTTCTATGTGGAGTTCGAGAAGTTAATCGAAATATCTTCGCATCTTCCTGAAAATAATGTTCAGTGAAAAAATTTTTTTATTCTATTAAAATGTTGTGGAATTCCAAACAATCCAGAATAAGTTTAGAAACTGTTCGAGCAATGCTTGCTATCTTAATTAACTTCAACATTTCGTGTTAGGAATTTGCTGCAAAATTGGGATCCAGAGAAAACCTGCTTAAAAATTTCACTCTTCTGAAAATACGAGCAGCTTAAGTAGTAGTTAAGTAGAAAGAATATTTGTAATGTGTATATAGAATGAGTATTTTAATTCTTTAAGGTGTGTAAAAACAATATGCTGGTAAATGAATGGCAAACTAACTTACTTACAAATGGCTTTTGAGGAACTCGCAGGTTCATTGCCGCCATCAGTCCCTTCCTGAGCAAGATTAATCCAGTCTCTATCATCATATCCCACCTCCCTCAAATCCATTTTAATATTATCCTCCCATCTACGTCTCGGCCTCCCCAAAGGTCTTTTTCCCTCCGATCTCCCAACTAACACTCTATATGCATTTCTGGATTCGCCCATACGTGCTACATGCCCTGCCCATCTCAAACGTCTGGATTTAATGTTCCTAATTATGTCAGGTGAAGAATACAATGCGTGCAGTTCTGTGTTGTGTAACTTTCTCCATTCTCCTGTAACTTCATCCCTCTCAGCTCCAAATATTTTCCTAAGAACCTTATTCTCAGACACCCTTAATTTCTGTTCCTCTCTCAAAATCAGAGTCCAAGTTTCACAACCATGAAGAACAACCGGTAATATAACTGTTTTATAAATTCTAACTTTCAGATTTTTTGACAGCAGACCAGATGACAAAAGCTTCTCAACCGAATAATAACACGCATTTCCCATATTTATTCTGCGTTTAATTTCCTCCTGAATGTCATTTATATTTGTTACTGTTGCTCCAAGGTATTTGAATTTTTCCACCTCTTCGAAGGATAAATCTCCAATTTTTATGTTTCCAAACTATGTTAAAGACAGTTTTTTCCATGTATCTGTATCTGTCCCCGGAAGTTTTGAAAAAAAATCTGATAATCTTATGATGGAGGTATATGTTTGCCTTTTTTATGTTATGAATGCAGGAAACACTGGTTATCAGTTGCCTGGAGAAGAATCTGAGGCAGTTGTGTATTTTGCATATTACATAATAAAAACAGAATGAAAGCACATGGGGCTCATCTTTATTTGCAGCTCCTTACTTCAGCTTATTATAAAACTTTTTTTCTTTCCTGTTGTGCACCATAGCTCTGCCCCCGCACATCTAGCAGCATTATTAAGGCGAGGGCTTCGCAATTTCAGCTTCAGCTACTCACATACGCAACAGCTGTCTGTTTGAGGGTGACCAAAAGATAAGTTGTAGAATTTGGCATAGAAATGATAATGGACTTCTGCTTGAACATAGGATACATGGTAATTTTTCCTGCATAGAGGGAAACTATCAATGTACTGTCTGAAACATAATACCATTTCTTTGTGAAGCTCTGTTTTGACTTTTCCATTTCCTGGGTCTCTTTCCCATATCCTTTATGTTTCTGAACCCCTTAACTTGCATAAAAAGATAAAAATGCCTGAAGACATACCTCAGTATGCATATCACCTACCATTACATGATATTTGAATGAGTGGCCATTTCTTCTTGGATCCACATCTTTCCCAGGTCGGCGTTCCTGCACATATAGAACATAGATGAGTGACTGAATTAATAAATCCTCTCATTTTTAGTTGTCAGACAGTGCAGGCAGTTTATGATTCAAATTTTTTCTATCTTATATCAGCAAAACAGTTCTTCCTCTTGCATCTGAAAAAAAAAAAAACATTTTTATTGTTACTAATTTTACATAATATAATTATTCAGAACTAATAGAATTATAGTAAAAAATTAATACTGTATTATTTGCAAGCAGGGATTGTTTTCTTTGCTGCTACCAGCTTCCTTTGTAGTCTATATTCTGCGTTTATTCAGGCAGATTTGATTTGATTTTTCTTCCCTGAGATTTCATTAGCCTTTCTTTTCTGCACATTTCTTCCTTCACCATCTTCCATAATGACTTCCAACAAGATATCATGCAATTACAAGAGTAATACATAATGTGTATGGTGTCATACACATTGTTGGCATAGTTGGAGGGAAAATATGTCTATGAGCTGATGTCTATAATTTAGAAAATATGTATTATCAATATCATCAAATCATCACATTGTTGTGGGTCCCGAGTACTTTGCTACCGTGGCAACAGATGTCACTATTTCAAGAAAGTGTACTGCCATCTATTCCAAAAATATTAAACGATTTTGCGTGTGAGTCAATGAGCTCTAGCTCACTGGCATGGATAAATATACAGTATAATAAATAAGAAATATATAATATAATAATATATCATTATATTCCATTTTGAATCTTGCTATATGTTTCCATGTCACCACTCCGAGGTCTTTTTTTTTTCTATCTCTCAGGTTCACCATCTCCTGGAAGAAAACCGACGTTCATTGCCAATTTAAGGCAAGACAATAGTATATAAATAGAGATAACAGCGTCTTCTGTAACATTTTAATGTCATGGTCTTTTAATTAACGAAAAGTCAACACGTTTCAGTCTTTCCACTTTTCTATTTTTGTTCCATTTCATATTTCACGAAATTCCTTTACATCGTTTGCGTTGGTAGCATTGTATCTCAATTATCTGTGAGCGTCGGTCTGCGCAGCAATTTTGGAGATAAGTAGGAGTGTGTATGTTATTATTTGTTTTGAAACAGAATTAGCGGTTTATATATTTTCGTTGTGGCATCTTATTAGTCGCTTGTGTTTTCCGATAATACGTGGATTGTTGTGAGATCGTAGAAACATTTGTTAAACCATATTGTTTCAGTAGTTGCTGTACTTCGTGTTTTCCTAACCTTCCAAGTAAGTATTTGGTCGATCTTAATATTAAAGACTGTTGCCTTTTTCAGACAAAATATTTCGTAGAGGGCGCTCTTCCGTATGGCAGCATTGGCGTTTCCTCTAAGGTTAGAGCCCAGTTTAGGTGTATGTGTGTATTAATCGAACAAATGTCATATAAACTTGCGTCCTATTCTCAATATTTTCTAGCCTCTAATTTTCGATTAATATCTGAACTGGGCTCTAACCTTAGAGGAAATGCCACTGCCCCTGTATGGAAGTGCGCCCGAAACGAGTCCAAAATTGACAAAATTTACCTTACCGGTACAGAATTGTGAGTTTTACAACCAGAAACCAATGGTTAAGAGTTACGTATTTCTTAACAATGCCTGCAACTTCGTAGATGAAAGGAGACATGCAATGCCAGCCCCTGAAGGTTATGGTATTAGTACTGCTGATATTCCAAGATGTGTGAAGGAGCAACTGTAGGTTCCCACGGTCACAAACTTCAGAAGTTGTTGCAACTTTGTACTGTCAAATTTAATATTGTACTAAATTAAAAACCAAAGAAAATCAGGAATAAAAGTTAAGTAACCTAGGCCTAGAAACGATTTATCTAAACATGGGAAGGCATATAATGTATCCCTAGCTCTATGATATTCTGAGGCTAGCCCTAGTCATTAGTCAGTCAGTGAAGCTGTATTATTCTGGTCCAACACTTTGAGAAACGAATTTTTGCATACTTGATAACCAGGGAACGGATTTATATGGACTAAAAATATATGAAATATGTAAATATATATGTAGTTATTTTTACCAAAATATGGAATTAAATATGGATTTTTACCAAAATATGGAATTAAATATGGACTTAAAATTATAAAAAAATGACTATGTACGTTAAATATTGGTACATTTTAATCAAACTAAACAAAAAATATAATGGACGTACCTTATCTTCCAATGTAGTTTCAACAAAACACAATTTTTATTGTCTGTTACCATAACAATAGGTTACAAACATTTCTTTCAAGTGCTGAAAAGTGAATCTTCTTCTATTGTCTCTGAGGATAGATTTATACTGACTAAAAGAGCGTTCGACGTCACAAGAAGTAACTGGTACATAATTCAATTTCACAATGTCTGCTGGGGATAAGTCCAAGTTAATCTTCACTGTTGATTCACCACTCATCACAGCAACAACCTTTTGTAGTTCTTCATATCCAGGGTTTTTTGAAAGTACAGTGTCCACCTTAGCTCTTACTGCATCTGCAACTTTACCTCTACCACGATTCAGTTGTTCCACAGTACTATTTATAATTTCAAAACTTTCAGATAGTGAAAGGTGCCTATTTTGGAGACTTTTGAGCGTTTTTATGATGCATGAAAATGTATGCTGAATGTGAGCTAAGTCATTCTTCACACTTATGTCACAGGTAACTGTTTTCGCAGTATCAATTGAGACTGCATCTTCAGAGTCCAATGCAAGGAGAACATTGTTAATAGAGTCTATATGTTCGGCATAATATTCAACTGCTTCTAGCCATGTACCCCATCTAGTTAAAATTGGCTTTGGTGGCAATGGAATTTCAGGGTACATTTCTTTCAACACGTTAACTCTACTGGGAGCTTTGAGAAATACTTTTTTCACTGATGAAATCAACAAATCTACTTTAGGGAAATTGTCTCTGACCACTTCTGCCACACGATGAAATGCATGCGCCACACAAGTAAAATGAGTCAATTTAGGATATACAACAGATAATGCTTGTCCAGCTTTGACCATATAAGGGGCAGCATCGCTAATAAAGAATAACACATTATCGTACATAATACCCTTTGGCCACAGGATACCCATAGCTTCGTTGAACAGTTTAACTATAGTTTTGTTATTGCACTTTTCTAGAACATCACAATGTAAAAGAATTCGTTCAGAATATTGTTCACTTAACAAACCGATAACTACATTACCAACAAGTCTACCTTCTTTGTCGGGAGTCTCATCAATGGAAACCCAAATTGAACTATCTTTAATTTCATCTCTTATCTTCTGTATTGTCTCATCGTAGATGGATGGAGCATACGTCTTCCTAAGTGTTGACTCATCCGGGATTGTATGTTGAGTATATTTTTCAAGGAATTCCCTGAAGACCTTATTCTTTAGTTTGTAGAGAGGAATATCAGCAGAGATGAGAGAACGGCACAGGTCGATGTTAAACTCAGATCTTACATTCGATGTTGTTGGTTGTGTTAAAAACAATTGTCTCTGCTTGGAATTTAGTTGTTTGTTGGCCTGATGTTTACTAGTTGTAATGTGTTGTTGCACCAGGAACTTTTGTGTAGATGATACTGCACACTGACACAAATTACAAAATAATATTTTATTGTCAGTTGATAAACCATCTTCTTTAAATTCTGAAATGTAGCTTGTTAGTTTTGATTTTAAATTGACTGAATGACGTACTTTTGGCATATTTACCGTCTTTATAGTATGATTTACAAAACTGAACCTATGTGTACTCTGACTGGCATTTAACTGTTGAGCTGCACAACTGAAGTCTGTTAAAAATTTTAAATTAAATTAATACAGTTTTGTAACTTACTTTCCCATTGTTGATAGGACTGCTAATTTTCAAATAACTCTGATGTTAAAGGGATTACTGAACATGTGTTTAAATCTCTATTGTTGAAATGTATTTTTAAAAGTTAATGGAATTTTGTTTTGTTTTATTGTTAAACCTAATATAATATGGACTGTTTTATATGAAATATGGAAAATATATGGAAATTAACGAAAATATGTACTAAACTCTAAAATATGGAAAAATATGGAAAATAAAAGTAGGATTTTTCAACCCTACACATTGTGAAACATAAAGATAATGCAAAATACAAATTATATTAGCTTTATAAGTAAATATGTATTTACATATAAATCCTTTCCCTGTTGATAACGTATTCGACTAAAGTGAAATATTTGATAGAAGTGACCTTGAAAGCTGTGATGGCACTTATTCCTCACAGTTTATGTAAGATAGATGAAGATTTCACTGTTGTTCTTACTTTCTGGTGTGCAGGATGGCAAAACCCAATCCCATTCCAGATCTCAAGCAGCGAGTGAAGACCCTGGAGGGTCAGGTTAGAGTGCTGCTTCCTCTCGTAGACGAAGTGGGAATCCTCAAGAAGAGGATGGACTCGTGGACCCTTCATGGTCTTGAGGCAAGGAAGGAAGAGGAGAAAGGGGACAGCAGCGACCTTGAGCAGTTGAAGGAGAGATTGGAGCTGAAAGAGAAGGAATTGAGAGGACTGAAAGAAGAATCAGAAAGGGTAAGAGTTCAGCAGTTAACGTATTTACAGTTATTGCTGAACACCTTAGATTAGGTCACAGTTAAGGCTTTATTCCACAGAATTATTTGCTCCTACCAGGCATTCATAAAATGGGTGACGTGTGTGGGAAATTGGAAAAGACTTAAGACCGATCTGTAACTGTGTACAAAATGTGAAGATGCAATTCTGTGGCCGGGAGGAAAAAGGTCTTAAGTAATTTTTTTTTTTTTTTTTGTAAAAACGAGATTTTTATATATTCTGAAAGCGGAAACAATTCTCTACAATCTGGTAAAACGGCTAAAGTCAAATAAGACTCCTGACTGGATTTATAGAGCGTTACCAAATGTCCTAAGTACTTTTTGAATCGAGCACACACACAATAAAGGACTTAGGAATATTTAATACCAACGGCGGCTTCTCAAGGGGGTTGCAGGTTTGTACACCCCCTCAATAATGTTCCTAATCTTCCAGCTTTGTTACTATTAAAAATATAATTTTATTTTACAATTTTCATTCATGACTCTCTGGAAGTGGCATCTTGTTTTGTATGTCTGCAGGAGCCTCCGAGCCTCTTGATTTGCATAGATGTTGAAAACCTAGGGAAGGTAGTTTATAGAGAAGTTCGGTTAATGCGGGGACAGGGGGGTTAGAGGCGTGGTCTACTGCTTTTTTCATTGTCGCACTCCCTGACATGGACACCAACGTCAGTGCAGAACAAACTAAATTCACAGGGAAAGTATCTGTTTCAACTAGACATTTGTCCGAAGTAATAAGCATGGAAAATGTATTCATTTGGCTTGTGTAACGAACAGTTGCATATTTCGGATATTACTTTCTCAACCTTCATGCACACAAACGGCACGATACATAAAGGAGCTTGTATTTTGCTGTAAAGTTGTAAGAGTTGTCGTTCTGACAATAAGTGCTGCTATCTCCCGACAGCCTACGAAAGCTGCATTTGAATTTTATGAACGAAAACATTGCACTTGGTACTTGGTAGCATTCTGATGACGATTCTGTACCCAAATGTTTTTCATGAGGGTAAATCACAATATAGAGAGCTCCCCCACGACCCCTTCCACTTTTGGACTTTCTGTATAAATAGGTATGCTTGTATTTAGTCATTTTACTTATTAATTGCATATAAATTAGCTTTATATGTTTACATGGTTTTAAACTTTAAAGTATGTTTAACTCCTCTTCGATATCCATTGTGCACCACCATATTTTCAAACCACCAGCCGCCACTGTTTAATACTATATTCCTTACGAACCATCACATGTTTACTTTCCATGCTTCCCTATTAAAAAGGTCTAACTTGTATTTTAGCCATTTTATGACATACTGATGCCCTTTCCTTTTAAAACTTTAAGCACCAGGGTAAACAGTCCTACAATTGCTTAAGACCCATTTTGCATTCCTAATAATTTACATTTCTCATTTATTTTGACATTAAAAATGTCTTACGTTTAAATACTCCGCTCTACTCAGTTTGGATTCTAGTCTTAAAAGGGCTTAACTGCGGCTATTTTTGGAAATAATCAAGAAAATTGTTAAATGAGCAACATTACTTATTTTAGAAGAAATATAAACAAATAATATCCAGGAAAAACCTCTTAATCAAAAAAACTCTATAATTGACACCAATTTCAATCTTTCTACTGCTCTCCTGAAGAGTATAAAATTTTTACTTAAGACTTTTTTCCTCCCGGCCACAGAATTAAAAATGTCGTGTTGTTTAGAACAATATATTCAGTAGTTGGTTGTGTGTTATTTTGTTTCTCATCATAAACTTACTGTCACCTTACTGGCTGGGCTACATTGAACCGTTTTCTTTGTGGTTACAGGAGAAAGCAGAACTGAGACAGAAATATGAAGAAGAGCACCAGTTGCGGCTCCAGCAGGAAGAAGTAAGTACTGAGCTGTTACCATGGTTACAGATACAGTAATTGGACAGTTGAAGGTACATTAAAGGTTGGTGCAGTAAGCAAGAAAAATTTTAAAATAGTCCGACACGCAGAGACTAAAACGTGTTCATAATGGGAATTTAATGGAATAATAAGAGTGCGTATTCCATTATATATCACTGTGTAATGACAGTAAAACTGCTGCCAATATCTTTATGATGAAAAAAGACGGTAGCTAAGTTACAGGAAGCCAAGAACTGTGACAAGTTTAGAGAGGGGATGAGGGGATAGCTAAGTGACAGGAGGGAGAGGACTGTGTTAAGTTTAGAGAGAATCAGGCAGTGATGCAGCCAATTTCTTTTTCTCTTCCTGATCAATTTCAGCATCTCTTTCTTCATCCACTCTTGCTAGAACAGTTGCATTTCTTATTCTGTCTGTCCATGTCACACGCTCCATTCTTCTCCATATCCACATCTCAAATGTTTCTAATTGTTTCTCTTGATTTTGTCGCAATGTCCATGTTTCTGCCTCTTCATACAATGCCTCACGGCACACAAAGAACTTCACTAGTCTCTTTCTTAGACCTTTTTTTTTTGCAGAGGTCTGCAAAAGATGCTCCTTTGTCTATTAAAAGCTTCCTTGGCCATTGCTATCCTCCTTTTGACTTTCTGGCAGCATCTCATGTTACTTACTGCTTATAGTACACCCCAAGTATTTGAAGCTGTCCACTGCAAGAGTGATGGATGTCATTTGGAATACATTTTGCAGGAGAAGCAATTGAAAGTTTGAAATGCTTAGCGCTCAAAGCTTAACTGTGATTTTCCGATCATTACTGGACAATGACTATCAGTGTTAATGCCATATAACTCTGTATGTACATTCTATATGTCTTAAGCTATGCATTGACAATCTTGGTTCATTTTCGACAAGAAAGTGACATCCATCATTCTTGCAGTGGACTCTTGAAGTATTTGAATAGTTGTTTTACTGCCTCATTCCTGTTTCACAAGTAGGTACATATTCGAATGAGTTTTTCTTTAATGTTGTGTGGAATTTCAGTCAGTTCAGCTCTTCTGTCTAAAATCGGATTCATTATTCATCTGTGGCTGTCTTAATTTTTTGAGTTTCTCCAGAAAAATAGTCAGTAATATATTGTTTGAAACTGTTCAAACTTAATTGCATGTCTGCAAAAGGAAACTCGGAATGTGTTGTCTCATACTGGACATAGCTAAATTTACCATGATTTATTTACTACACTAGGATTAATCAGATTTGTTTTTGTAAACCAGAAGTCAAGTTTCCTTACAAATTTGTCGGTTTTATCTCTGGCTGTTAAAATCTTGGCCTTGCAAACTTTATTCAAAGTGTTTGAAAGATATATCAACAAGGAAGGCATGTCTAAGAAGAAAAATAGAATAAATTGGAAATTGTTTTTGTTGTTGTTTTCTAATGCCAGGCGTTTGACAAAGTCATTTGACCTCTTGCACTCCAATATTTTTCAAAGATATTATCATGGCCAGCCACTGAAGCATAGATTTTGAGGTGTTCCGAATCCATTTCTTGGTTTGAATTGCACAATGGGCAGTTAAAAATTGGAAATTAGGTTTGCATATTCCGATTTCTAATATTGCAGATATGCTACATTAGAAGTTGGCTGGTATCAACTGGTTTTCAGTAATATCATTTTTCCGATTTTACACGGATTTAAATATTTCGAATAGTGTAGCTGCATTTAGATTGGCAACAGGCCATGATTGTTTGGCCAAACACCTGCATAGAATTGGAATATATCAGTCCCCTAACTGCCCATTATGCAACTCAAACCAAGAAATGTATTCGGAACACCTCAAAATCTGTGCTTCAGTGGCTGGCCATGATAATATCTTTGAAAAATATTGGAGTGCAAGAGGTCAAATGACTTTATTGTCAAATGCCTGGCATTAGAAAACAACAAAACAACAACAACATATTTCGAATAGGGTATATGTATGGTGGTGGAAGAAGGGGCAATAAAAGTCTCGCTCGAAAATGGGTACCATCTTCAAGAAGTTTGGCAACCACTCATCTAGATGACCCTCGGCCTGTGTATTTTAGGGCTTACGAATATCCGAATTAGCCTACTTTCTGGAAAATTAGATGGTCCACGGGACATGTCTTTTAGGGCTTATCATGAAAATACGAACTACAGTATGTACTGGTAGTGTATTCGATCTGTGGACCATTTCTTAAAACTTCATAATGAAAATGAAGATTATGTTCCTGCAGATGTTCAGTTTATTTGAGGGCTCATAACATTTATTTAACTCTTTATGGAAATCCATAGGCAGGGTGAGAGGTTTTACTTGAAAGCTTCTATCCAAACATTATAAGTTGGTAGCTGTTGTCTCATTTTCTGATGCTGTATACCGGCCATCAGCTTGATTCCTTCATGAAACCTGTTGCTTCAAGTCAGACTATCACCTAACCAGCTGAGCTTTCTCTAATCCAGAATTGTTTATATTACAGAGTTACCTGGATCAGCTGGGGAAGCTGAGACAAGAACTGCAGGCTGAGCGGGAGATGAGGCGCCAGCTGGAAGAAGTAAGTGTGAGCTGTTACCATGGTTACAGATACGAGGGAGTTTACCAGCTCCATTCAATCAGTGCCAGGCAGCGCATTTTCGTTCCCAAACAAGTTAGGAAAGTTATCGATTAGTATATCGTGAAGTTTTAGAGTTCAAACTTTGACCCTAAATGCTTACGTCAGGATGCTATGAAAGGTATAACTTACTTCGGTACAGAATAATAATAAAGCATGACAGCTGAAGTAGTATTGCTACTGAATAGTTGTTTAAACATTTCAAAGTTTTCAACATTAAACAAATTTATTACTTTATTTTATTAAAATATTTTCACAGAAATCTTAATAACTTTGAAATGTATATACATAAATATAGAGCTAAAAATACGAATTCACTGCTTTTGTCTGAACCTAAATGCAAAACCAATGCAGCTTTTTATCATAGCATGATTCAAGATCCCAGATTATGAAACAAATTTTATTCTAATATTGTTTTAACCACGAATCCTCTCCAAATTAATAAAAAAAAAATATAAAAAATTTGTATTGGATTTATAGTTTGGATTTAAACATATTAAACACTTTTTAATCTGTATTCATTCTCAATTTTAATTTTATTTTTGTTTGTATTGGAATCCCCTCCTGAGCACGAGTTCTACTCATTCAAGAGTGGGCTAGTTTATCTTTCATTGTATTAACTTGTATGCATTTAAAACTTACTAGCAATAAAATAAATGAATAAATAAAAGTAATTCATCAAAATCTGTATGTGTTGCAGTGATTGAAAACATATATTCTGAGGTTATGAAATGCAAATCTTTTACGAATATCACATAAAATGTGTTTGAACTGAGAGAATGTTCTTTCTATGTCACATGACGTTACAGGGGCAAATTTATAATACATTACATCATTGTTATTTAATGACCTCTTTTCGTCTATCTTATTGGAAGTTACAGTACCTTTGATGTCACACATTTGAGAATAGGCAGGGTTTTTGTGGGGTACATTTTTAAGTTTTTGTTTGACACTGTCAGGCATAGTTCCATCGGCATCAGTATTAATTATTTCATTGTTGGATTTTTCTAAATAGATAATTGATTTTGAAATGATATTGACATTATCAGAAGTAAATACATTATTATTGTAAAGTTCTTCAGAAGCAGGTGACTGGACGGCTTTTAATTGCTGAGGAATCTGCGCTGTTAAAAGATTAATGAGCTTTATCTTGGTTTCATAATATTTGGCAAATAATACAGACAGACCACCAACCAAGTACTCCAACGTGTAAGAATTGGTTGTGGAGGGACTGGTATTTTTGAGGTGTTATGTCCCTAAGTTTTGATACTCTTGATGAAGCCTTCAAAAATACTTTCTTAATATTAGAAATAAAAGTATGAACACCACAGAAATTAGCACGAATTTCCTCTCCTACTCTATTTGAAGGATGTGCTAAATAAGTGAAATGATTAATGTTTGGGTGCAGCCTTTTGAGACTGTCTAACATATCGCATGTCAGTAGAAATTTCTTTCCGGGACCATCAGGTGACATTGTTCCAATAACATTTGCAACGTATCTTCCTACAGTATCCGTAGTCTCATCTACAGACACCCATATTTTGTTGTTGCGCACAGTATTACGTACGCATTCAGCACGACAGTAGATAATGCCCATGCATTGTTGACTCGTGGTACTTTTCTGTTCGTATACTTCTCAATGAAGTTCTTAAAGTATTTATTTCGAGTTTCTTAAAGGGATGTCAACACAGATCATCATTTCATATCAGTAGCGGCCGATGATCGAAATCCTTGGTGAGGCCAGATGTAACAATTTTAATTGCCTCCAACAGGAAATGTTTATGATATTAATTTTTATTGTTATTATATTAATATCATTATTACTGTATTATTATTATTATTATTATTATTATTATTATTATTATTATTATTATTAGTCTATTATTATTATTATTACTATCAATGAAAAATAATAATTTCACTCACCAAATAAACTGTTATGCTGTTAGTTTCAGTAATTGTTTCAGTGTGATGAAGCAACCCATATTATGTGTTGAAATTCCCCTTTCTTTTCTTTTCTTTTTATTTATTTTTTTCTTTGACAGCAACTAACAAGCCCAAGAGAAGTTTATTTTACACCACATTACCACATAACCATTTATGTTGCCCATACCAGGATGCAATAGAAACTCGCGTTTTAAGATTATCTGTCAGAAAAATTGTCAGCTATGTGGTAGGTACCTCGGTAGTCTCTCTCTTTATTTAAAACTTCCTTTCTTTCAGTATTATTTCTTCTCGAAAAAGGACACTCCAACAATGAATTAATTATACCAGCATTATTTCTTGCATTTGTTTCTGTGTATATTTTCCCGAAATACATAACAACATTGGCCCAGATTCTCTACTGTACTACGAAGTACAATACAACACCCTTGCTTAAGTCATAAACTAAGACATAAGGGGAGAGAATAGTGTGGGTCTCTGCCTGCCAAAGAGCTGGAATTTTTGTTATTTATGGCCTATTTAGGAAGACAAATCACCACTTCTATACCCACCCCATTCCACCCTTGAGGTTGGCCCATGGTTGGAATGAGTGAAACCTGACCAGGCCACGAAGCCAAACGAATTGTGTCTCAGCCACAACATTTTAAGCGCAAACTGAAAGCTCGCGAAAAGACACAAAATGCAGAAGCCAGACCCGGCACGAGCGATCCTGGCCTCAGGAACAAATTTTACTGCAAAACAGGTCTATATACATTACAAAGTTTTCAAATGCTTCTACAGCGATATATGCTTCATTCAAATAACTAATATATTATATAAAAGCACAAAATTTGATTTCAGTTAAGCCAAGTGACTGAGGCCCGGCCTCACTTGCCTCAGTCAATCAGCCGCCACTGTTTCATATAAATCACTAAAAAGTCAGATTGGTCACTAACATCTGCGTCCGAAGTTGATGAAGTAATAAACAACGGCAAATGTCCCTCATATTCTAGTGTCACACAATGTATTTTGATACCAGTGCATTTTCGCACTTTCAGTTCTACTTTACACAGTAGGTTTCCATTTGTTATTTTGCAGTTCATTTTTGTGTTCAGATATGTCTAGTAATATAATACAAATACATATATAAGTTCAATTATAAGACATATCTCTTTGCAAATGTTTATTTGCTATGAAAGTATTAAATATATATTAACGTTTTCGCCTTATTTGGCATCATCAGATATAATAAAATGCGTGATCTGAAACTTGAATGAATTGACAGACTACCAGTGTAATATACATGGTTAATGAAATCGTCATGAGTTTTATGTATGAAGCTAATATAGGTTGTTATAATTAATTTCATTACAATACAAGTTTGAAAGAAAACGAAAGTAGTTGTATATACATGTAACTAATGTTACAGGTGTACATACATGATTAAATAGTAAGCAATTGAATTACGCAAAATATCGGCGGTGTTAAAACCATCAATTAAAATTTGATTGTGAATGAAGATGAAGATATATCATAGATTTAAAATTTACGAATGATAAAATGTATTAAAATACTATATAATTAGTGTAACACTATGTTACAAGTTGATAAGTCTAGTGTTTTATTGACAATTAATCATTATCAAGAACATATGCTTTTGGCTTCTGCTGTGATGTACTGAAATAAAAGCGGGGAAGATATGAATCAGTTATAGATCGTAATTAGCTTATGCTGTACTCTTGTGAATTTAATCAATTGTTTAAGACTACTTACGTATGTGTACGCTTGGATTTAGACATGAATATTCTATCTGATATTAATGCATGCTAAAAATAGTTGTCATTTTTTTTAACTGATTCTGTTTCGATGATTAGATTTTCTAGAGTTTGGGCTAAGTTTGTTTGTGGGTAATTATGTTTATATCCTTTATTCAGTATTTCAATATCCTCATCTGAAAATTGTACATCTGTTAAATTAACAAATCTATTGGTGTTCTTTGGTTGTTGGGCTTTATTCAAAGGTTTTGTCAAATTGGACCTTAGTTTTTGTAATTTATTGTTCAATGTTTTGTATTTGTTCTCATTAAGATCTTTATTTTATTGTTTATTATTTGATCTAAAATGGGCCATGCAGTAGTTGAGGTGCTGGAATTTTGTTAAGTGAAGTTCATATAATTTTATATTCAAGACATGTTTTTTCCTGTGTAAGAATTTAATGGAAATATAAAAATTGGAGATTTATCCTTCGAAGAGGTGGAAAAATTCAAATATCTTGGAGCAACAGTAACAAATATAAATGACACTCGGGAGGAAATTAAACGCAGAATAAATATGGGAAATGCGTGTTATTATTCGGTTGAGAAGCTCTTATCATCCAGTCTGCTGTCGAAAAATCTGAAAGTTAGAATTTATAAAACAGTTATATTACCGGTTGTTCTGTATGGTTGTGAAACTTGGACTCTCACTCTGAGAGAGGAACATAGGTTCAGGGTGTTTGAGAATAAGGTGCTAAGGAAAATATTTGGGGCTAAGCGGGATGAAGTTACAGGAGAATGGAGAAAGTTACACAACACAGAACTGCACGCATTGTATTCTTCACCTGACATAATTAGGAACATTAAATCCAGACGTTTGAGATGGGCAGGGCATGTAAGCACGTATGGGCGAATCCAGAAATGCATATAGAGTGTTAGTTGGGAGACCGGAGGGAAAAAGACCTTTAGGGAGGCCGAGACGTAGATGGGAGGATAATATTAAAATGGATTTGAGGGAGGTGGGGTATGATGATAGAGACTGGATTAATCTTGCTCAGGATAGGGACCGCTGGCGGGCTTATGTGAGGGCGGCAATGAACCTTCGGGTTCCTTAAAAGCCATTTGTAAGTAAGTAAGTAAGAATTTAATTTCATTTTTGATCCAAGTTGTTTCAGCCAAGGTTTTTGTTTTTCTAGCTGATAGAGTCTTGCTCTTGATTTTAATTTTGGCATAATTAGGTGTTAATTTCTCTTTCAAACATTGTTGATTAAACCAGATGTTAGCATTAGTATTGTGTAATTTAATTTTCAAGTTCAGATAACGTTTGTATAATACTGTCTGATTGACATTAAGTAATTTGCAGTTCATTTTTGTGTTCAGATATGTGTAGTAATATAATACAAATACATATATACGTTCAATCATAAGACATATCTCTTTGCAAATCTTTATTTGCTATGAAAGTATTAAATATATATATCAGATAGAATATTTTCTTGTCTAAATCCAAGCGTACACATATGTAAGTAGTCTTAAACAATTTATTAAATTCACAAGAGTACAGCATAAACTAATTATGATCTATAACTGATTCATATCTTCCCCCCTTTTATTTCAGTACATCACAGCAGAAGCCAAAAGCATATGTTCTTGATAATGATTAATTGTCAATAAAACACTAGACTTATCAACTTGTAACATAGTGTTACACTAATTATATGATATTTTAATACATTTTATCATTCGTAAATTTTAAATCTATGATATATCTTCATCTTCATTCACAATCAAATTTTAATTGATGGTTTTAACACCGCCGATATTTTGCATAATTCAATTGCTTACTATTTAATCATGTATGTACACCTGTAACATTAGTTACATGTATATACAACACAACTACTTTCGTTTTCTTTCAAACTTGTATTGTAATGAAATTAATTATAACAACCTATATTAGCTTCATACATAAAACTCATGACGATTTCATTAACCATGTATATTACACTGGTAGTCTGTCAATTCATTCAAGTTTCAGATCACGCATTTTATTATATCTGATGATGCCAAATAAGGCGAAAACGTTAATATATATTTAATACTTTCATAGCAAATAAACATTTGCAAAGAAATATGTCTTATGATTGAACTTATATATGTATTTGTATTCCATTTGTTATGCAGAAATAGTCCTTTCCAAATTGCGATATAGCCGAGTGTAAGGTGGATCTTGTTGGAGGCAATCTTTTGAACGAAAGAAAAGAAGAAAAATAAAGAAATATTGCTGTTAGAAAGTGTATAGATATACAGTACAATATAACATGGATTCATAAATTAAAATAATATTAATACAGAAGTCTAAATGAAAATGCAACTTACTCAGTATTAGCTTCAGATCACAATCTAATCGTTACTTGGTGTTTAACATAAACAACATCGACAGTGGAAATGCCTGTATTGTACTGTGATTCATAGTCTTTGCGTACCTGCTTGCAATTCTACCCTGCTTATGCAGTCACGTGATGTAATACGTGTACCAGAAGAAACTACTTGATCCGCTGTACGTTTGGGAACAAAAATGCGCTGCCTAGTCATTGCAGGTTTTAATAATGATAAAAATTATTATTATTATTAATTTTTTAATGATGATAGAAATAACAATAATACTTATAATCATAAAATCATCATCATAGTAATGACGTTTCTAATCAAGATGTCGACATCTGATGTTCTTCTCAACCAGGTTTGCTTTTAATTACAGAGTAAAGTGGAAGCACTGCGACTTCATCGAGAAGAACTGCAGGTAAAGGGGGAGGAACTGAAGAAGCTGGCAGACGAACTGCAAGCGGAGCGCCAGAAGACAGCAGTAAGTGTAAGCTGTTACCATGGTTACAGTTACTGAGCAATGATTGATACAATCTGTTACAACAAAGATTGCGACCAGCTGCAGTTGGAGAGCAGAATTAATTTCATTTTTCAGATTAGTAGGCCTATTACTACTGCTACAAGTACTACTACTACTACTGCTGCTGCTGCTAATGTAGTTAGTGCTACTGTTACTACTACTGACATTACTGTAGTTACGGCTACTGTCACTACTACTGACATTACTGTAGTTATGGCTACTGTCACTACTACTGACATTACTGTAGTTACTGTTACTAACATTACTATAGTTACTGTTACTGACATTACTGTAGTTATTGCTATTCTTACTATTACTAACATTACTATAGTTACTGTTACTGACATTACTGTAGTTATTGCTATTCTTACTATTACTGACATTACTATAGTTACTGTTACTGACATTACTGTAGTTATTGCTATTCTTACTATTACTAACATTACTATAGTTACTGTTACTATTGCTGACAGTACTGTAGTTATGGGTTCTGTCACTACTACTGGCGTTACTCTAGTTATGGCTACTGTCACTACTACTGACATTACTGTAGTTATGGGTACTGTCACTAGTACTGACATTACTGTAGTTATTGCTAGTCTCACTACTACTGACATTATCGTAGATGTGGCTACTGTCACTACACTGACATTACTGTAGTAATTACTGTCACTACTACTGCCATTACTGTAGTTATGGATACTGACATTACTGTAGTTATGGGTACTGTTACTACTACTGACATTACTGTAGTTATGGCTACTGTCACTACTACTGACATTACTGTAGTTATGGATACTGTCACTAGTACTGACATTACTGTAGTTATTGCTTCTGTCACTACTACTGACATTACTGTTGTCATGGCTACTGTCACTACTACTGACATTACTGTAGTCATGGCTATTGTCACTACTACTGACATTACTGTAGTCATGGCTACTGTGACTACTACTGACATTACTGTAGTCATGGCTACTGTCACTACTACTGACATTACTGTTGTTATGGCTATTGTCACTACTACTGACATTACTGTAGTCATGGCTACTGTCACTACTACTGACATTACTGTAGTCATGGCTACTGTCACTACTACTGACATTACTGTTATGGCTATTGTCACTGCTACTGACATCAGCTTCACTCAGCCTAGTGAACTGTCACCTAGCTGACTGAGCTTCCTCTGACCAGATTGTTTTGTCTGCTGCAGGAGCTCAGAGCTGTGGCTGAGGTCGGGCCCAACCTGGAGCAGAAGGACAGCCAAGGCAGGACTGAGCTACACTGGGCAGCGGAGCGGGGGGACACACACAGGGTGCAGCTGCTCCTGGATGCAGGCAGCCCGGTGAATGCCGTGGATCATGATGGCCACACGCCCTTGTGGCTGGCAGCACAACGAGGCCGCCAGGATGCGTGCAGGGTGCTGCTGGCTGCCGGGGCGCGGCTGGATATGAAGTCACGACCATTTGGCTGGACTGCTCTGCATGTGGCTGCATACTATGGGTACCCTGCAGTGTGTGAGCTGCTGCTGGCAGCTGGGGCGCGGCCCAACGAGCCTGATGCAATCCAGCAGACTGCACTGCACTATGCAGCATGTCGTGGCCACGCCCCAGTGGTGCAGCTGCTGTTGCAGCATGGTGCTGAGCGGGGGGTGAGGGGTGAAGACGGACGGACGGCCCTGGACCTGGCGCGTCAGCAGAGGAAGACAGAAGTGGCGGCCATGCTGGAGGGTTGAGCAGGCGCAGTGCTGCGAACACGACAGCAATACCATTATACTACAGTAACCAGCGGGAATGTGTTGTGTTGGCATCACTGCTCTGCGTGTAATGCTGTTACTTCATTGCTCTAGGCTGTCTTACTCCCATGTTGTGTGGCTTTGTTGTGGTTGGAGCTAGGTACGCCACTGAGGCTTTGTCAGTATTATTATTATTATTATTGTTATTATTATTATCATCATCATCAACAACATCAATATTCGATTGTCTTTACAATTATTTTTCAAATTACTGTAGAAAATATTCAAATAAAAATATGAAAAATTTTTCATGTTGGTATCACTGTCTGTGTAAAACGTACAGAATTAGTGTTATTGCGTGATCGTGATACGCCACTGATCCCTCATCATCTCATGTGGACTATTTCAAGCACAGTAAGTAGCCTATGTCGCCTCACACTGTCTGATTAACATGATACGCCACTGACTGCCGCTAGTGTTCCTCCTGTTCACATGTACACCAATACTGCGGCCATTATTTACGCCTATATTTATTCGCAATACCTAATTATATGAAGAAAAGTATTTCCGTTGGCATCACTGTTCCTGCATGAACTTAACATTCACGCCTAGCAACTTGTAAATTATTAATTACATTCATAAAGTACGCCACTGATACTTTGAAAAACTGAAGTACGGTTTACAGTCATTTACTTTGTGATTGCCATATTGCAGAAGGATTAAGTGTGAAGTTAAGCAGGCCATATATCTTACGATGAGTGGATTATTGTGCAACCTCTGGACACGATAACAATCTGTTTACTTGTGGTACCAGTCACGTGATTTATCTTATCTATTATTTTATTAATATTTATTTTAAAATGAAAGTCATTACATAATCTTACCGTTACATTGCAACTTTATTTAATAATGACCCTTTTTCCTATTGGTTGTTTTCAAGCACCACTTGTATTATCTCCTCTTCCTTGCTTGTGTAAGCTATCTGACAGCTTTATCTGGCTGTTTGTTAACCTGTAGATAAGGCACTATATAACTCTCAGAGGCGGGGCTGCATCACTACTCATTCTCGTTTTCAACCAAGTGGTTTTTGGTTTGAACTTCTTCACTTTTCTCTCTGTGTACAAAGTCTGTGTACGATTGTGTTGGGAATTGACCAGAACCCCGTCACTGTTGGTAGCACCGTTCTTCATTTCGCTCAGTGTTAACATAACTTCATTTTCAATTCACAGGGTAAGTTCTGGCTGTGTAACAACAGCTTCTTCTTCATAATCACATGTTATAACAGACAAATTGATTATATAGATTGAAGACTTGAAATAAAAAAGGCTCTAAGTGCCATAATCATGAATTTCAGGAAAATGAGTTTCAAGTGTACTAAGTAATTATTGGTCATAATTTCAATATTAATGTGTTTTAATTGAAAGATAAGCATAGTATGGAGCTAGTGTCCAAAGGAACTTACAAACGTAATATTGCAATAGTATGAAAAACGTACTGAAAGTGGAAATTTAATGAAAGGCTCTAAGTTCCATAGTTCAGAATCAGCAAAAAGATAGTGTAGAGGACAAACGAATGAAACAAAAATGGTTTTTTGTTCATAAAGTAAAAGTTTATTCTGTAATGCTTCTGGAAAACTGTTTGTGGTCATCATTTTTGTCAGGTACTGTATCATTTCAGTCAAATTCTTCTTCTTTTCGGTTAATACCTGGATTTTCTTCTAAGATAACGAAAATATTTCAGAAAATGTTCCTCTGCAAACTTGCACTAAGTCACCTTGCCCATCTAGTAATGAATAGTTGCTTGTCTCCTGCTCTGTGAAGGGTCATCGTAGGTACCATGACATCTTCTTTTAACATGTGATACTTGCATCAGCCCCATCAAGTAACTCCCTCGCTTTTCAATATCTTCCAGGTCATAAAAATCTTCAAACAGCTCGACCTTGTGTTCATAGCTGAGGTTCAAACAGTCTGTCCAGGTAAGGTGTAGGTTAGCGATCAGTAATGAGACTAGTCTCCTATGCTGGACGAGCTTTTGCAGGAACATGTTTATTATTTGAACTTATGTATTCATTTCCTCCATTTTTCAGCTTTTTTTTTCATTGCAGCCGCAGTGCCTTCTCCTTTAATTCGCCGTTTCTTTCCACTCAAACTCTTACAAATATCTGCCGCATCCGCCATTTAATCTAACTATGAGGAGGAAGCCCGCGGGACATAGAGCCTTTCATATGTTAACAGCAGCTGCAGTTAAACCGCATGCTATCTGTCGATTGCATTTGGTACTACATTTTCATTCGTGGCAGTCCTAGCTTTTTATACACTATAGGGCTTGGCATATAGATCCCATTTTGCATACAATTCCAAAATTCCTTATTATGGCACTTAGAGCCTTTTTTATTTCAAGTCTTCAATTGGAGGCTGGATTCTTTACTATTCCCATTATGTTGGTAGCATTGGTTATTGATAAATCCATCTTACAGTCAGTAGCGGCTTTATCATAAGATCGCATAGTCACGTGCCCTCCCAATTGTAAATGAAATTGTCTAGATTTTATTTAGTTCTGAATTTTTTCATTCGCTCCTTAATTGCTGTTCGTTCAGGACCAGCACTTAGCCTATAGCAATGTGGCAACAATGGCTGGTCACATTTGCACTGCGGAATTCTCCTGTCAAGCTGTTTTTTCTTCAATGGCTACACGTATCTGTGTTGGTGTGGGCGATATGGAACAAAGAGAGGTATTCTTTAGTCTTCGGTAAGAGAGGTTTTGTGACCCAAAACGTGAGAAACTAAACTGCAAAAAGTAGCATCATTTTTCATGTATTGGCGTCACTGTATTACACTGTGCCAAAATAAATTGTTTCGAATACTGTTGCCCTACTATGTAAATTCCCCGACAGACTGCGCAATTGCACAGCGGAAGTATTTCAACAACATATTTATAAGCGAAGTGGGGAAGGGGGTGCGGAAATAAATTCCGAAATTGTCAGTTTTCTTCTGGTCATAAACAGGGACGTAATTTCAAGTTTTGATTAGAGGGGAACAAGATTTTTTAAGGAAGATCTTATAAAATACGATGAAAGAGTAATGGAACGGAGAAAAATTCTCTCCGGTGCTGGGATTTGAACCCGGGTTTTCAGCTCTATGTGCTGACGCTTTATCCACTAAGCCACACCGGATTCCACCCCAGCGTCGGAAGAATCGTCTCAGTTTTAAGTTCCAACTCTTGGGTTCCCTCTAGTGGCCGCCCTCTGCACTACGTCATAGATGTCTATGAACGTAGGACCGAAGTCCACACATGTGCTGAGGTGCACTCGTAATGAGTGACTAGTTGGCTGGGATCCGACGGAATAAGCGCCGTCTTAAATCACGAAGTGATTTACGCATATCATATATATTATTATAATGTACCGAAGTACATATGATATTTCCATGCAGAATCCTGTGTGGCGTAGTGGATAAAGCGTCAGCACGTAGAGCTGAAAACCCGGGTTCAAATCCTGGCGCCGGAGAGAATTTTTCTCCGTTCCATTACTCTTTCATCGTATGATAACGCAGAATATCTGCATGGAAATACCACATGTACTTCGGTACATTATAATAATATATCTTATAAAATAGTTTGTTTATTGCTCCCCCATTTTTCTTTTGACGTTAATTATTTCCCATAATGTAAATTGGTGTAAATTTGTTCACTGGAGTAAAGTTAACCATTAAAACTATAGGCTAAGGATTTAAGCCACATCAGGTCCACTGAACAAATTATTTACAATTAATTGTTTTCCCCCTATTTTCTAAGTATTTTTTATTATTTTTTACACAGGCCTATAGCGCTGATATAGTTTTTTTATATATTTTTTGTTTCATGGTAAAGTTTTCCCCACTTTACACTTCGTTTCCGCATAGACTACACATCTAGTTTCAACTCCTTATCCTACTTGTACGATGCGTAATTTACATGCACTTGCTGTTAATATGACGTAGGTGAGAACAAATGAACACACAATTTTATTGATGAACAAATGTTATTTTAAATTTTAAAAATTGCTCTTTTATTTTCAATATATAGTCACTGGAGCAGTAAAATCAACACCAATTACAGTCCTGTAAATTATTACGGAAATAATCCGATTTTATATGAAATTAATACGACTGTGACCAACTCTGAGCAAAATTTAGTAACAGCCTGGGTTAATGAAGAAGTAAATTTATACAAAATGATTATGCTACTCCACCAATTCCTGAAATTTATTAACATCATGAACCTCATTTTAATACATTGATATACAATATAATCTTGAACTTTTCGAAAATAGAAAGAAAAAGAACAGAAATAGAGAAATAAGGAAATTGCTCGTGTTAGAAAGTATAGATGCATTAAATCCAAAAGGTCCACACTTGTGGAGTAACGGTCAGCGCGTCTGGCTGCGAAACCAGGTGGCCCGGGTTCGATTCCCGGTCGGGACAAGTTACCTGGTTGAGGGTTTTTTCCGGGGTTTTCCTTCAGCCGAATATGAGCAAATGCTGGATAACTTTCGGTGCTGGACTCCGGACTCATTTCACCGGCTTTATCACCTTCATATCATTCAGACGGTAAATAACTGAAGATGTTGATAAAGCGTCGTAAAATAACCCACTAAAAAAAAATTAAATCCAAAATCCCAGTGGTTACACATTTACTCTGCAACAGAATAACAATATTGCTGTAACAGGTAGACCAATCTATTGTGATCATCTTTCGTTTAGTTTTCCTATGAAAAATATCTACACACTACCGCTGGTGAATCGTGCACAAAAATAAATTTAACTTACAGAAATTCTATTAAGGATATAGCCATATTTTATAATTTATAAACTACAATTCAGACTATTGTTTCATTATTATCAGAAGAACAGAGAGTGAGAAAATATATAACAAAATTAGGTTTCTTGCAAACAGACAAAAATACTTGTTTAAAAATTAATAGCCTAACTTCTCATATATGTGGATTGCAAGGAAATGAAAATTCATACATTGAGCAAGGGAGAAACCACAGTCCAACAAAGATTGCATTCTGAGTTTCCGCGTTATGCAGCAAAATTATTATAAAGAAGAATAAGCCTATAAATGTAAAATATTAAATAATAATAAAAAAAACAGTGAAAATAAATTCTAATCCGAAATGAAAAACAATATATATATTTGATTCTTAATTTTCCAAGAAAAACAGCAATGGCTATCTGCAGACTCGTAACTGTACGTGACTGTTTGGCAGCGCATCTCTGAAGAATTGGAATTTATACATAATTAACCGAAACGTGTTCTGTGCAGAGAAAAGATTCAACTATGAACCTACAGCATATACTGAACTGCAAAGCCATCAACATTTCAGAGAAAAGTGTTAACGATATCACAGACGTTTACTGGCAGATTAGAAAACAACTGATGGAGAAAATCCAAAGTTATGAGCATTTCTTTAATTATTATTAATGAATTATTTACAATAGGTAAGAACCACTAAGGGTAGCAAAGGGTAATGCCTTTGTTTCATTTGAGCAAAGCCATCAACTAGTTTGTCCTTTGTTTCTTAAGCGTAGTAGTATAGTAGGCGTAGAATTTAAATATTTTTTGTGTTAATCTCGTGCGGGGGGACAATTTCCACCCTAGTCCCTCTTAAATGACGTCACTGTTCATAAATAAAGGTTTACCACCTATTTAAGAAAGCAGAGGTTGTTGCATGTTTGTTTAGCCAGTTTCTTTGTGAGATACTCAAGAGTGAAGGCGAATCTTACTATTAAGTAACTAGCCGTACCCGTGATCTCCTCTGCACCCGTTAGAAATAAATATAAAGTAATTACATAATTAAAATAGGACGTTTGATCCAGAGAACATTCGTGTTTGATAGAAGGATAAATCGTTTAATATGTTACTTAATTTAAGTTGTATTTAAAAAATTAAAATGTGATCATTTTGGTCCAGAGACACTCATTTGGTGCAATGACAATTCTTTTAACATGTTTCTTAATTGTTACTGCATGCAACCATAATTTAAAGAAGACTGACATATCATTTAGTTTTAATGTGTATACTTTATATTACTTGCTATATGTTTCCATTGAATTATGGTAATAACTTAATTTAACCCTAGTTTTCTACGTCTTCAGTAAATGGCGCTTGACCCACTATGGTTCTGAACCCTTCAAATAACTTAATAGTGATACAGCATATATAGTGATATGTAATTATATTTCTTTCTTTCGAAAATGTAAGAATTCACGATCTCCTATGTACCATTGCCATGGATTGAATAAATGTGTTTTTTCTTCCTACTCAAAATTGTTATATTTTGCACATAGGAGTTACTGCAGGAACAACAACGCTATAATCTGAGGCGGCTGTGAAAATGTATTGTGTTGTTATTTTAAACATCTTGTATATCCTTTAATCGATATTACTTCATATAAACACAGAAACATTCTCTGTAGGCTATATTTAATAACTTTCGTTTGTTATTTTCCGAGGCCCCTTATAGACAAAGTCATTTGTTTTTTTTTTATTTCATTACAGCGCCTTAGATGGCATTGTTATATAAATTTTAAAACTCATTTATCTCATTAAATATCAGTCCTATCAAAATTTTGTCTGGGATAAAACTTATCGGAAATCGTTTTTAAAAAAACTTTTGTTATGTAACATTTTTCACAAAAATCAATAATAAGCTAGATATTTCGGTTTATTTAATTTAGGCTCCCTTATAACCCCCCCTTTTAAATAAAGTATTTTGAATGCCATATAGCCTAAAATCTAAGTTACAACGAACTTAATTTATATTCCAGTTTTCATATAAATCAGTTTAGCAATTGTCACGTGAAAAGGTAACAAACATCCAGACAGACAGACAGACATACAAACAAAAATTTCAAAAAAGCGATTTTCGGTTTCAGGATGGTTAATTATACATGTAAACACCAATTATTTTTGGAAAATCGAAAATTACCAGAAAAAGTTTGGCTACAAATTTATTATTAGTAGACATCGGATTTTTAGGTACTAAAAATTGCAGTTTTAGGCGCCTAAAATAAGGTCAAAATTTGTAAAATTAGGCTCTATTTTAATGAAAATAGGCATTTTAGACACATCAAGGTATCATACTTATTTCTTTCACTGAAATTTTTAGTTATACACTAAAATACGCACAAAAAAGTATGTTTAAACATTAAAAAAGAATACTATATTATATTTATAAACAGAGCTGCACAAATTTAATGTATTGAAACTAATGAAATAATGATTATTGATATCAAGATTACTCATTTTAAGTTATTGAAATTCAGTTCCATGCTCAGACTTTATTATAATTATCTGCACAGTACACCACCAGAATTTTTTCTAAATTCTCCATTGTTAACCTTTGCCTTTTGTCACTGAGAATCGTTTTGAAAGCAGAAAAACTTCTTTCAACCGAAACTGATGTGAGAGGCGCAAATTTTAAATTAGCTACAATAGAAACATCAATACTTACTGGAACATTTACACTTTCCCCCGATATCACTCTTGATACTTTTTCCAACAATGAAAATCCTACATTCTTATTTAATACGTTGTCCCACTTATTTTTAACTTTTTTCCCAGTTTCGCCCAAAGCAGAATGTATGTTCACTTGAGCTTCCTTTACTATTGCTATTTGGCTACAAAGAGATTGTTTTTCACGTTCTAATTGTTCAATGCTTGCAGGTATGAAAGAAAAGTTTGATGTTATGTAGGCAATATCGTTTTTCACTCGTGAGTCATTCAGACAATCTTTCACTGCTTTCACACACGCTGCACTATCAGTTTCAGGTAATTTATCAATAACTGTGACCACTTCTTTAAAATACTTAGAATAATACACCACTGACTGAATCCAGGTTCCCCATCGTGTAACAACCGGCTGAGGTGGGAGTGGGATATCTGGAAAGTTCTCTCTGAATATTGAAATCCTGGATGGGGCTTTACAAAAACATTTTTTTGTGTTAGAAATAAACGAATTGACAAGAGGAAATTCATTCCAGATTGTTTCAGAAACCCTGTGAACAGGGTTGAGAAAAACCCGGGTATTTAAAAAAAGACCCAACCCAGTGGGTTTTACTGGGTTTTTATGGGTTTCTTTGGGTTTTTCTCTAATGGGTATTAAATAGTTCAATTTCGTGACTAAGTGATTCAGAACACCAACATATTCTAAGAACTACTTCATGAGCAAAAACTGGTAAATTAAATAAGCAAAGATTGGTAAATTATTATTAAATATTCTTAAGTTGGCAGCCTGCCCTTCCACTATCTTGCTAATATGTTCGATCCAAGATTCAGAGGGGCAAGAATAACTGCAGATCAAGAGGAAAGTGCAGAAAATTGGCTCATAGAGATTCATCCAGAGTGGGTGACAAGTGTTATGTCTTTTAGGATTGCTGATTCTGATTATTTTCCTGCTACTATGTTTTCTGACGCAGTTGTACAACAGTTCAGTCCAAAAAATGGTGGAAAATAATGGAATTGAAAACAACAAAAAAGGGGAACTTGCCAACAGGATTTATTAGCTTTGTGAAAAGTTTAATTTCTTGCCCTGCCAGCACTGCATCCATCGAGAGAATCTTCTCCACCTATGGGCTTGTTTGGTCAAAGTTAAGAAATAAGTTAGGAGAGGAAAAAGCTGAGAAATTAGTGAAGATCTACAGATTTCTGCATGTTAAGAAGGACTGAATTGTAATGTAGTTAATATCAATACCATTCTACAATAAAACACCGTGTTGATGAAAGTAATTTTTTCTTTATAATGAAACATTACCTAATTAATAACTTCTGCTGACAAATTGTTATAGTAAATAAATATGATGCACCTTTTTGTAATATTTTGTATGTTGATTAAATTACGAGAAATAAATATATGGGTTTTTTTGGGTTTTGTGTCGGGTTTTATTGAAGGGTTTTTTTTTTTTAAATTACAACAACCCTGCCTGTGAAGGCCATGTGCTAGACAGGTTACATGCGTGAGGTTAGGATAAAATGTTTTAAGAAGTGGAGCTGCAGCAACCATGCATGAGGCAGCATCAGTACAAAACAACAGAACTTTAGAATCGTCTATATTACTTGAGTATAAAGACTGTAGGCCTTTATTTACAAAATAAGCAATGGCTTGGCTATTCACTTTCGAAAGTTCCTTAACACATACGAGGTGTGGAATCGAAGGTCCATCAGGACTAAGTTTTCCTACTACCATATTTGCTATATACCTATTCATAGGATCTGAGGTTTCATCCACAGAGACCCATATGTAAGAATAACCTATATCCTCCCGAATGGAAGCTAAAGTTTCATTGTATATTCTGTCTAAGTAATTTTTTCTTAGGGTCGACTCAGATGGGATATTTTGTTTGCAGTATTTTTGTAAAAACTGTCTTAAAACCGGATTTTCAATTGCATTCCAGGGAATGTTAGCAGCAACAAACGCTCTGGTTAAATCAGCATAGAAATTGCTGCTGAGATTGGATGAAGTAGGCTGTGTTAGTAAAGTTTGTTGCAGTTGATTTTTCTGCTGAGCTTTAGCCTTATGAGCTGCTCCTTGCACATGCTGCTTTAGGTGGCACTTCTTTTCTTGCGAAATCTAAAAATGTAAAGTAAACTGAATCCTAATTGTTGTATTGCCGTATTTCTATCACAAAGTTAGTGGGTTCGAACAATCAAAATTTTAATGACCTGCAAATACTTTAACTATCGGAATTTAAAAGGTTAAAGTGTAGTGGTCTTAAAAAGAATTATACCTCAGGATAGCTCAGTCAATGTATAAATATTATAGGCCTACTCATTAAAATTAATATAATTTATATATTTCAACTATTGTTACATACCTGTTTGCTACAAATCTTGCAGAATATTATTTTTCCATCATAAGTGAATTCTGAATATTCTGTTAGCCATTGCCGGATCAATGTAGATTTTGCACTTATATTTTTCAGCATTATCGCGTTAAACTTCACAGGAAAACGTCCTACCGCTCAAAACTTCTCAACACAAATAAGGTGAGGGAAAGAGCAACTGTTAACGAGCATTCAAATGAACCGTTGTTATTGAGATTCAATTGGACAAAAATACAAAGTTCCACTTATTGTTGCATTTCCTGGTAGTGTTAACACTAGGAGGGCCATTCTTTTAAATATTTTGTAACGGTTTACCCTACTAATTCGCAGTTTTACGACTTTTCATAAATATTTCAAAAACACTCTTTCTCCAAAAATTGTGATTTTATGACACTCTGAAGGGCAGTACAACTAATCGGTTTCAGACCGAAAACAGTCATTTTTATAGTATAGTATATCTCTGAATCGGTAGCAGCACATGTTGTGATTGTTGCCTGCTTCAAAACTAAGGTTGGTTCTTTGTCGGCATTTATGCCTCCAAACATGTTAAATTCGGTGAAATCTATTGCGAGTGTCGTGAGATTCAAAACATTTTGTTTCCTTTATCAATGGTTTCATGGCCGGTGTGAAGCAAACTTTCCACTTTTTAAATGCCTTAAATTTCGCAGTGAATGCATGTATAAATTATAAAAAGTAAGAGTAAAATGCGAAACTTTACAGTGAGTTAGGCATTTTTAGGCGAATATTAACAAATTAGGCTCTAATAACCGTTTTAGGGCACTATAAAACTCTTTGAATACCTTTCAATTTCCATGAAACACAAATATTAATAATTATTTTTACTTTTCTCCTAAAGAAACAAAATAGGCATTTGCCCTAGAATCCGATGTCTGATTATTAGTATGGATGAAGTGGCATTTGGTTTTAATTGACATTAATTATCAATTATTATATGGAAGGGGTGACTGCCAATGTAGTTTTATTTGAATGATTTAGGCCTATGAGTGCAAATCTTGTTTCAAATCAATTGTCGATAAGTGCTGAGGTTCAAAATTAATGGAATAACTTTTAAAAAATACAAAGTAAAGTTTTATGCAATGAGGTAATACATTTAGCAAAGCGTTAGACTCCCAAAAATCAGAATTACAGAGAAAAACTTTCACGGACAAGAGTAGATCTTATAATAGAGGTTGAATTTGCGATGCACAATAAAGATATGTTGTTTTGTTTATCCTGAACCTTGTTTGGTGGTGATGACACGTGGTTTAAGAGCGAAGTGAAAGACTTGAAACATTTGCCTGAAAAATGTAGGAAGCATGCCAGCTCAAAGTCAGATTTAGACAGTGACGTAGGAATTTTAACTTGCTTATTTACTGACGCTGTATCAACTGCTGAGTTATTTATCATCAATGAAATTTTTTATAGCGAGATGATATTTGGTGAGATGATGCCGAGGATTGGCCGTAGATTACCTGACATTCGCCTTACATTTGGTTAAAACCTCTGAAAAGATTCAACCAGGTAATCAGCCAAAGCAAAAACCAAACCCACACCCGTGGGAAACCCCAGATCTGCAGGCAACCGCGCTACCTTCTGAGCTACGCAGGTGGCTGTGAAATAAAATTATTTTAAGCAAAATTTACATCAGATAACAGCTTGGTGATGGCTGCAGACCTTCCGTTCTCAAGCACAGTGAACGCTCGGATAAACGAAAGATAAATTGTTCCGCGAATGATCTGTATTCTGAGATGATTTACTGTGACTGGCTGCAGTTCGTGTTACAGGACTGACCTCGCTGATCATTTCTGTTTGGCAGCATTCGCGACAGTTTGCTATTTTCCCCTAGAGTGGGGAATGTGGAAATAAAAGTTATCAAGGAATACAGAAAACTATTATCTGTATAAAAGATATAGCCTACCTTCAGTGTCACATCTGACTCGAACCTGGAAAATCTTAAATCTTCATGAAGGTAGTGGGCCTATATTGTATTTGCAAAGTGAGGAACAGATGATTGGTTTCTATAGCTTTCTCTCTCTAAAGCCTTGTGACTGTCTGTTTTTGAATTGCTCTTCTATGAAAAATAAATTCCATACTACCTTTACTGTAAATGAGGAAGGCAAAGCAACCACAAAATAAAATAAAATAAAATTTTATTAAATTTAATTCAAAACAAAAACAAAGATTAAAGTGAATAGCTAAAGGCGCAAAAATGGTCAAGAATGTACTACCAAAATTAAAAAAATTAACCTAAAAACAAAACAATTCCAAAAATGACAATATTGATCTTAAAAATTGTGAGTTTTAGAACCAGAAACGAATGAAAAAATTTATGTATTTTTTAACAATGTTTATAACTTCTGAGATGAAAAGTGTCATGCTAGCAACATCGAGGCTCTGGTGATTACGGTATTGTTCTAGCACTGCTGATATTCCAAGATGTGTAAAGGAGCAACTGTAAGTTCCCACGGTCAGGATCTTGTAAAGTTGTTGCATCTCCCTACATGCCAAGTATTGTACTAAACTGCAAACAAAAGAAAATCAGGAATAAAAGTTAAGTAACCTAGATACGACTTATCTAAACATGGGAAGGTATAATATCTCGAGCTCTATGTTGTTCTGAGCCTAGCCCTTGACATTAATCAGCACAGTGAAGCTGTATCATCGTGGTCCAACACTTTGAGAACGAGTCCACACCTGTGGAGTGACGGCTAGAGCGTCTGGTCGCGAAACCATGTGGCCCAGGTTCGATTCCCGGTTGGCGCAAGTTACCTAGTTGAGGTTTTTTCCGGGGTTTTCCCTCAACCCAATATGAGCAAATGCTGGGTAACTTTAGGTGCTGGACCCCGGACTCATTTCACCAGCATTATCACCTTCATCTCATTCAGACGCTAAATAATCTAAGATGTTGATAAAGCATCGTAAAATAACCTACTAAAATAAAAAAATAACATACTTTGAGAACGAATTTTTACATAATTGATAACGTATTTGACCAAAGTGAAGTAGGTACTTCATAGAAGTGACCTTGAAAGTTATGATCCCACTTATTCCTCACAGTTTCTGTAAGATAGATGAAAATTTAACTGTTTTCTTGCTTTCTGGTGTGCAGGATGGCAAAACCCAATCCGATTCCTGACCTCAAGCATCGGGTGAAGACCCTGGTGGGACAGGTCAGGGTGCTGCTTCCTCTCATAGAGGAGGTCAGGGTCCTCAAGGAGAGGTTGGACTCACGGTCCCTGCATGGTCTGGTGGCAAGGATGGAAGAGGAGAAAGGGGACAGCAGCGACCTTGAGGAGCTGAAGGAGAAATTGAATCTGAAAGAGAAGGAATTGAGAGGGCTGAAAGAAGAATCAGAAAGGGTAAGAGTTCAGCAGTTAACGTATTTACAGTTACTGCTGAACACCTTAGATTAGGTCACAGTTAAGGTTTTATTCCACAGAACTAATTTCTCCTACCAGGCATTCACAAAATCTGTGAAGTGTGTGGGAAGTTGATAAAGATTTACAACCAATCTGTAACCGTGTACGAAATGTGAAGATAATATTAGAATATCGTGCTGTTTAGTAGTTGTCAATACATTGAATAGTTGGTTGTGTGTTATTCTTTTTCTCATCGTACTGCCAACTTACTGACTGCGCTACATCTGAACTTGATTGCTTTGTGGTTACAGGAGAAAGTAGAACTGAGGCAGAAATATGAAGGAGAGCACCAGTTGCAGCTCCAGCAGGAAAAAGTAAGTGATGAGCTGTTACCATGGTTACAGATACAGCAATTGGGCAGTTGAGGGTGCATTAAAATATGGAAGAGTAGTCACGAAAACTTCGAAAGAAGGCTGTCAAGCACCTACTAAAACGTATTCAAAATGAGAAATTAATTTAATGATAAGTATGGGTACTGCATTATATATCACAATGTACAGGCAATATCTTAAAGAAGAAAATGGCGATAGCTAAGTGACAGGAGGCCGAGGACAATGAGAAGGCTTGAGTGGGTTAGGTGAAGGGATAGCTGAAGTGTGATTTATATGTGCTGCTTGTATTTGCTTTGAACAAGCTTCCTTATTCGCTGGCCAATTTTCTGGCAAAATTTTCTAACGAAGCTGCTTATTTCTTCACTAGCATCTTATCTTGAAATCTCAGTGAATAAAATACTCATTCACAAGTTGAACGTGTCCAACGTTAATGCTGCCTCAAAGCGATAAGCCGGTTGATTTTACTAGCAGCTTCCAAAGAAGCGGTTTGTCAGGACTTCAGGGACTGAATCTCTGAACTACTGGTGAATACATCTGTATTCAGTGCAGGCATGAGCGGTGATACAGGCAGCTGTCTACAAACCACATTTGGTAAGACGCATATGAAGTATGTGTTGTATCATTGTCCTGTGTAATTGGATCCTCCAATGATAATTCCTTATAAAGCAAAGATTATGCTCCCCGAGCTTAAGGCAGAAAGAAGTAATTCACTATTACTACTACTACTACAAAAGAAAAAAAATGAAAACTGATATTAAAATATTCCACTCTATAAACAGTCAAAAAATAAGAGAGAAGATACGACCGTGTGTACGTTTATCAGGCAGTGAATTTTCTGGCCAGATATTCATTTGGAAAAAAACTTCAAGGTAGCAACACAAGAAGCTAGGAAGTATCGCCAAAAGCAGAAACGTGTATATCACATGACAGGAGGACAAGGACTTTGACAAGTTTGGATTAGATTAGAGGAGCTGTTAGCTACATCACTGGAGGCAGAGGACTGTGACAGTGCTAAAGAAAAGAAAAGGACATTGTTATCCCATTTACCTGCTGTTAAGCTGTTAAGTTATAATAAGCATTGAAATAGAAATAGAATGTTTTTGTTAACCGATGAGAAATGGCTGAACATTGAAATTGAATTTGTATGCTAGGACATAACAGTTGACAAGTAGGATGTATAATTTTCTGAAATTTCATTTGAGGATCTTCTTCGGTAATGTAAGAATTTCTGAGTCCTAGAAAATGAATTCTCTTTGACAGAATGTATATGGCAATATACTGGGGTAGTAGGTGATCCATCTCTCTTTTCTTTTAGCTGTAATCAATGAAAATCTGGATTACATACTGGGAGGGCAGATCTACATCAGTGGTTCCCAAATTATGTGTCGCGACACCCTGGGTTGTCATGTAAAGATCTGAGAAATGGATTGTAGAATAAAACAAACAATGCCTTATTAACATACATTTATGTTGTACTTACAAACACAACGTTGAACATAACAATACAAAATTTTTTTAATACCTAGTTATAAAGTATAATAAATGCCACAAAAGTGCCGATCTTTTGTTTTTTTTGTGTGTGTGTGCGTGCGTGCTTTTTTTTTTATAAGAAATTAGCTTTTCAAATCTGGACTCTGTATTCCATACTAACACAGAGTGATATCGTTTACTGGTTCAAGGAGAAATCTCGCTCTTGTTTTGATGGCAGAGATAGACGAAAAACATACTTAGCATAAATAGAAGGTTGCAAAATACTAAAGACCAAGAATTTACTAGCTTCTGTTGCAAACCCGAGGTATTCTTGCATTACTTTGATCCAAAACTAGTCGGTGCTCTGCGAAAAGAAGTATGTATAGTTTCAGCATTTGATCATTCATTCATAATTTTCTACTCAAAGGCAGGTGTTTTACTACAAGTCCAGTATTCTGCAATCTTTCCTTTCTTATGCCTTCCTCTTAGTCTCCACATATAATCCGTAAGTTATATCTTAATGTCGTATCACCTGATATCTTCTTCTGCCCCGAACTCTTCTCCCATTCACCATTCCTTCCAGTACATCCTTCAGTAGGCAGTTTCTTCTCAGCCAGTGACCCAGCCAATTCCTTTCCTCTTCCTGATCAGTTTCACCATCATTCTTTCTTCGCCCACTCATTCCAACACAGCTTCATTTCTTATTTTGTCTGTCCATTTCACGCGCTCCATTCTTCTTGATATCCACAATTCAAATGCTTCTAATTGTTTCCCTTGATCTTGTAGCACTGTCACCTTTTTTGCCCAACTCCACAAAATCTACTTCACTAACCTGTTCCTTAGTTCTTTTTCCCAAGGTCTGCTGAAGATGCTCCTTTTTCTGTTATAAGCTTCCTTTGCCATTGCTATAAGATTAGAGTTTTTACTTAAAAGCCTTTGCACATACATTATACGTTGGTAGCTTTTGTCTCATTTCCTGATGCTGTATATCGGCCATCAGCTTGATTTCTTCATGAAACGTGTTGCTTCAAGTCAGACTATCACCTGAGCTTTCTCTAATCCAGAATTGTTTATATTACAGAGTTACCTGGATCAGCTACAGGCCGAGCGAGAGATGAGGCGCCAGCTGGAAGAAGTAAGTGTGAGCTGTTACCATGGTTACAGTTACGAGAGATTTTACGAGCTGCATTCAGTCAGTGCCAGGCATCGCATTTTCGTTCCCAAACAAGTTAGGAAAGTTATCGGTTAGTATATCCTGAAGATTTAGGGTTCAAACTCTGACCCTAAATGCTTACGTCAGGATGCTATGAAAGTATAACCTAGTTCTGTACAGAATAATAATAAAGGATGACAGCTGTAAGTGGCATTGCTACTAAATTGAAATGATCTGTCTAGATACTTTTTAACGTCACAAACGCACTAACACTGCGAAAGTACCGAGTGCTCTAGAAAATGTTAGTGCTGCATGTGACAGAAAATATATTTAGGTCGATAATAATACTGAAGTAGTATATATAATATACATTATACAACATAATAGTAAACATGATACACATTAACTGTATACACTCTATATACAATTAATCCATTTAACCAAATCAACTCCGTTCTGGTGAACAAAAGCATAGGTATAATCTGAGTTTCTGAAATTCATGTCTTTTACCATAACTGGTTGGTTGGTACGTAGGTAGCCAGTGCTCTGGTATCATGGCAAGGAAGCCATCAGCCGTCCTGCAGTCCAGTATTTTTCTGTGACGTTGAGTTAACCAGGCAAAGCTTCGCAATTTTCCAGGTGGTGCTTATCCATGATTACGCTCTTTGCACATTACGCACAATTGGGTGAGAGGGAGGTGCTGATTCTATATAAATGAGCTGCCAAACAACCATGCCTGGTCAGACGGTGGAAGGCTGCCACTGCTGAATTTCTTGGTTCTTCAGGGATGATGTTTAAATTTTGGAGAAGGGGTTCCCATGATTTACCTTTAGCTGATTCCCTTATTCTGTTGAAAAGTTGATGTTTGTATTGGAATTTTTGATTGAATTTAACAGAAATAAATGATTTTTGAGTAATTTGGTTTTGTATTAGGGTGCAGACTTTCATAGCCAATTGATACTCTAATTCATTACCTTTTACCATAACTGTCGGTAAAAATTTGTTTAAGCCATGAAAATGTTCTTCTTATGTCACATGACGTTACAGGGACATAATTATACCAAAATCAATATACAAATTAACAGTATTTACCTTTATATACAAATAATTTATTTATCAAAATCTTCCCATTGCAGTGACTGAAAACATACATTCTAAGCTTATGAAATGTAAATATTTTACGAAGGTCACATAAAATTGTTTAAACTGACAATGTTCTTTCTGTGTCACATGACGTTACTGGGGAAAATTTATAATTGTTATTTAATGACCCCATTTCATCTTTCTTATTGGAAGTTATAGTGCCTTTGATGTCACGCATTTGAGAATAGCCAGGGTTTTTATGAAGTATTATATTTTTAAGATTTTGTTTCACACTGTCGGACATAGTTCCATCGGCAACAGTATTATTTGTTTCATTGTTGCATTTTTCAAAGTAGATCATTGATTTTGAAATGATATTGACATTATCAGAAGTAAATACGTTGTTATTGTAAAGTTCTTCAGAAACAAGTGACTGTACGGCTTTAATGACTGAGGAATCTGCGCTGTTAAAAAGATTAATGACGTTTATCTTGGTTTCATAATATTTGGTATAACACAGCCTGGCCTCCAACCAAGTACCCCAACACATAACAATTGGTTGTGGAGGGACAGGAATTTGAGGTGTTACATCACTAAGTTTTGACACTTGATGAAACCTTCAAAAATACTATCTTAAAATTAGAAATAAAAGTATGAACACCACAGAAATTAGTTCGAATTTCCCGTGCTACTCTATTTGAAGGATGTGCTAAATAAGTGAAATGAATAATGTTTGGGTACAGCCTTTTGAGACTGTCTAACATTTGACATGTTAGTAGAAACTTCTTTATGGGTCCATGAGGTGAAATTGTACCGATAACATTTGCAACATATTTTCCTACAGTATCCATAGTCTCACCTACAGACACCAATATTTTGTTGTTGCCCACAGTATTACATATGCAATTCAGCACAACAGTAGGTAATGCCCATGCATTGCTGAGTCTCGTGGTACTTTTCTGTTCGTATACTTCTCAATGAAGTTCTTAAAGTATTTATTTTCCAGTTTCTTAAAGGAATGTCAGCACAGATCATCATTTCATATAAATCACTAAAAAGTCAGATTGGTCACTAACATCTGCATCCGAAATTGATGAAGTAATAAACAACCTGAAATGTTCGTGATGTTGTAGTGTCACACAATGTATTTCCAGTGCGTTTTAGCACTTTCAGTTCTACTTTACATACTTTACTCAGTATGTTCCATTTTTAATGCAGAAATAATTCTTCCAATATGCGATATAACCGAATGTAACGTGGATCTTGCTGGAAGCATTCTTCAGAAAGAAAGAAAGAAAAGAAGAAAAATAAAGGAATATTGTTGTTAGACAGTATATAGTTTACAAATTATGCTTAAAATAAATTAAGCTATAGTGATATCGTAATGGGACAAACTTGTGTTCAGAGACAAGCCGACTTAAATAAAAGTACGCATCAAAATGAAATACAATTTAACATGGATTCATAAATTAAAAATAATATTAACACAGAAGTCTAAGTGAAAATGCAACTTACTCAGTATTAGCTTCAGATCACAATGTAGTCATAACTTGGTGTTTAACATAAACAACATCGACAATGGAAATGCCTGTATTGTACTATGATTCATAGTCTTTGCGTACCTGCTTGCAATTATGTATTAGATGTACCAGAAGGAACTACTTGATCCGCTGTATGTTTGGGAACAGAAATTGGCTGCCTAGTCATTGCAGGTTTTAATAATGATAAAATTAATAATTATTATTATTAATATAATTTTTAATAATAATAGGAATGTATTATTATTATAACCATAAAACCATCATAATTGTTATCATCGTCATAGCAATCATGTTTGTAATCAAGTTATCGACAGCTGACGTTCTTCTCAAACAGGTTTGCTTTGATTATAGAGTAAAGAGGAAGCAGTGCGACTCCATCGAGAAGAACTGCAGGCAAAGGGGAAGGAAGTGAAGAAGCTGGCAGAGGAACTGCAAATGGAGTGCCAGAAGACAGCAGTAAGTGTGAGCTGTTGCTATGGTTACGGTAATGAGTCATGATTGATACAAACTGTTACAACAGAGATTGGGACCAGCTGCAGTTGGAGAGCAGACTTAATTAAAGTTTTCAGGTTAGAAGTCCTATTACCATTGCTACAAGTATTAATACTACTGAACCGTCGCTGGGTCTGGTTGGTCTTCTTTGTTAATGAAATAAAATATAAATATCTTAATAATACCAAATAACCCTGCCATGAAACGTTATGATGGTAATCTACGTGTCGAGGTAGTTAAGTAACAACACACACTCCCTATGTTAAACACAACCATTTATTTAGGATAAACAACAAAATAAATTCGTAGCACAGAAAATATCTTCTTCACAGAGTAATGTTAATGAAATCCAGCTAATTACCTTACATAGGTAGGTACTCCCCATCGCTGGCATCCATTTTGTCATACCACCTTGACATAACCAACACTCAGCACACACATAGCCGTTACACTCAAATTGGCCACCCCTCAAACGTCACACAACAATGGGTGCCTTCATTGTGAATTTCATACTCGTCAAATTTGCTCTGCTGCAATAACTAAGTAAAACGTAAACCAAAACCAACTCACTGAACTCCTTGTAGTTTGTGGTAGACTTTTAGTTATACCACAGCTAGAGAAACAATAACCTGAAATAAAAATACCGACCGGTATTTAACTAGAGTTGACTGTACGCTAGTCAGACAGAAAAATGAATGCAGTTAAAGATAATTAGTACATCACAAAACTCTCCGCTAAACTCCACACGAATATCTTCTGCAATACACTCGGAGGTTCCCACAACACGTTGGACTACGCAGCTACTAGTAGACTTATCGAACCCAGTTCGATCCCCGGCCTACGTAGGAGCTCATGCCCTTCACAACACACGTTCTACCTGCAAGCCATCCCTCTAGCGTACTGACGGTACTAGCCCGAACAACTCGCTTCACAGGCGAAATACCAAACAGCATCTCTATCTTAACCAATCGAATAACGTAATGAAAAATACTAAATTCTCCCCAGGGTATCAACCAATCAGCAATAAATACTAATTCTCCCCAGGGAATCAACTAATCACTCGCCAGCCATAGGCTAGGCCCTTGTTCTCAACTCATCACAGATTACAAGAAAGAACACCATAGACTATGGGAAAACAGAAAGGTGAGAGGAAAGAAGCCATCTACGAGAAGTAAGAAGAACTAGATCAGAAAGAAAAAACTACAAGCCATCTATGAAGAGTTAGAATAATTAAAACTAACAGAGAAAAGTATAAAGATAGAAAAATGTAAAACAAATAGAAAGGAAAAGAAAGACGTGCCGAAATAAAATGGCACACTACTACTACTACTACTACTACTACTACTACTACTACTACTACTACTGCTACTGCTACTGCTGCTGCTGCTGCTGCTGCTGCTGCCGCCGCCGCCGCCAACCACCACCACCACCACCACCACCACCGACATTACTGTAGTTATGGCTATTGTCACTACTAATGACATTACTGTAGTTATTGTTACTGTCACGACTACTGACATTATTTGTAGTTATTGCTACTGTCACTACTACTGACATTAGTGTAGTTGCTGTTACTGACATTAGCTATATGCATATATTTCAATTTGGTATTTCGTATTTCTTGATTCGTTATATGTCTTAGTCATTTGTAATTTCGCAGGTTGCCATCAGTTTTATCCCGTCTATATTTTCTGTAAGCAGCATCTCTGTCAGTCATCAGGTCTTTTTTCTTAGTTGTCATCCATGGTGCCGGACACCTTGTAACAAGTTTAGTTTTCCGTGGAGCGTGTTTGTCGTACAGTGACACAATAAGTCCGTTAAGAATGTCCACTTTGTCATCCACTGAGCGTGGAGTCCAGATCGTGTGCCAGGGCAATTGCACAGCATCCTCATAGAAACTAGTCTCGTCAATGCGTTTCAAGTCGCGGAATGTTATTGTATTTGGCTTCATTTTAGGGCATTGTAGTGAATATGTTATGTAAATGATGTCATGAGCTGATATGCCTGGTGCAGGTAATTGTCCGTATGACAGTACCCTGTCCGTGTTCTTAGTAATAATCAGGTCTAGTAACGTCTCGGATGTTGCAGTGTGATGCGTTGGCAATAGTGGTAAAATGGTCATATTATACGATTCGAACATTGTCAAAATTTCTCGAGTAGCAGGCGACTCGGTCGCTAGCAAGTTGGTATTGAAATCTCCCAAGTTTAGAGCGTGTTCATAATGTGGTGATAAGTCCAATAATGCGGTTTCAACCTCCGTCGACATACTAAGTCTGGGGGGGCTTGTATACTACACTGATTAAACATTTCTGACAGGAAGCGCAAATTTCTATAAACATAAATTCGGGACGAGCTGCATATTGGTTGGGTGACTGGTGTAAAACTCTTGGATGCACGTCTGAACGCATGTAGACAGCACAACCACCTCCCCTTTTTCTAACTCTGTCATTTGGACAAAGAACGTAGCCTGGTAAATCCACTAGAGAGGAGGAGAGAGAATGTTTTAACCATGTTTCAGAAATGATGATAACGTGGATGTTCAAGGAAGCCAAGATGGAAATTATTTCGTGATAGTGTGGTATTAATCTTTGGGCATTTAAATGGGATACCTGCAGTGCGAAAGGCTTACTGTTGACCAAGTCTGCTTTCAGGATGTCAGTTGTTGTCTGTGCCGGCGTCAAAATGTAATGGCAATAAAAGCACTGCCAATATCTTGAAGACGAAAAAGGCGATAGCAGACTGATAGGAGGCCGAGAAGTGTGAGAAGTTTTGAGTGGGTTAGCTGAGGGCATAGCTGACGTGTGATTTATATAGTGCTGCTTTATTTGCTTTGATGAAGCCTCCTCATTCGCCAGCCAATTTGCTGGCAACATTTTCTAAAGAAGCTGCTTATTTCTTCACTAGCATCTTATTTTGAAATTTGAGTGACTAAAATTCACTCATTCACAAGTTGAGCATTTCCAATGTTAACGCTGCCTGAAAGCAATAATCCAGCTGAATTTACTAGGAGCTTCGAAAGAAGCGGCTTGTCAGGACTTCAGGGACTGAATCTCTGAACAACTGGTGAATACATCTGCCTTCAGTGCAGGCATGAGCGGTGATACAGGCAGCTGTCTACAAACCAGACTTGGTTAGATGCATGTGAAGTATGTGTTGTATCATTGTCCTGTATAATTGGATCCTCCAATGATAATTCCTTATAAAGCAAAGGTTGTGCTCCCCGAGCTTAAGATGAAAAGAAATAATTCACTATTACTACCACTATAAAAGAAAAAAATGAATACTCATATTAAAATATTCCACTCTTATAAACAGTTAAGAAATAAGAGAAGATACGATCGTGTAAACCTTTGTCAGCTAGCGAATTTTCACGCCAGATATTGATTCTGGAAAAACATCAAGTTAACGACAGAAGAAGCTAGGAAGTATCGTTAGAAGGAGAAACATGTACATCACACTTAAGTGACAGGAGGCCAAGGACTTTGACTAGTTTGGAATAGATTAGAGCAGCTGTTAGCTAAGTCACTGGAGGCAGAGGTCTGTGTCATTGATGGAGGAAAGAGAAGGACATTGTTATCCGATTTACTTGCTGTTAAGTTATAATAAGCATCGAAATAGAAATAGAATGATTTTGTTAAACAATGAGAAATGGCTGAACATTGAAATTGAATTCGTATCCTAGGACATAACAGTTGACAAGTAGGATGTATAATTTTCTGAAATTTTATTTGAGGATCTTCTTCGGTAATGTAAGAATTTCTGAGTCCTAGGAAATGAATTCTCTATAACAGAATGTATATGGCAATATAGTGGGGGAGTAGGTGATCCGTCTCCCTTTTCTTTTAACTGTAATCATGGAAATCTGTATTACATACTGGGGAGGCAGATCTACAACAGTGGTTCCCAAATTATGTGTCGCGACACCCTGGGTTGTCATGTAGATACGAGGGGGATACAGGAAATAACGACCGTTTTGTTGTAATAATTTAAAAAATATATTTATTTGAAAAACAAAGTCTGTTACATAACTGAAGCTTCCTTTACTTCTCTACATAATCACCACCTACATTTAAACATTTGTCGTATCTGTTCACTAGCTTTAGATTTCCCGTGTTATACTCCTCTGCCGCCAGTTCATTAAGCCAGGTGTTCACTGTCTTCTTCAACTCTTCATCACTTCCAAAACGCGTACCACCCAGAAAGTCTTTCAGCTTAGTGAAAAGGTGAAAATCGCTAGGAGCAAGGTCTGGACTATAGGGCGGATGATCAGATATTTCCCAACCGAATTGATCCAGCAATTCTCGAGTTGAAGCAGCAGTGTGTGGGCGGGCACAGATTTTGTGGTAGCCAAGATGTTGGGACACAATTTCAGCAAGCAAAGAACGAGAAATGTCAGGAAAGGCAATATGCAATTCGTCGAGTCATGTGTGCCTGTCTTGCAAGATTCTGTCGTTCACTTTAGTCTTCAGGTCTTCTGTGATGAGTGATGGGCGTCCGGGTCGAGTTTCATCGTGGACATTTGTTCGCCCATTGTTGAACATTTCGCACCATTTTCTCACATTTCTTTCATTCATTACAGTATCACCATACATTTCTTTCAATTGCCGGTAAATTTCTGCAGGTTTCAAATGTCAGGCATTCAAAAATCGAATCACACTCCTCACCTCACAGTCGGCGGGATTATCAATCACGTCGTTCATTTTGAAGTAACACAAAATGCACAATGGCGACTTGTTGCAACCAGTACTCACAACATTATGAGAACACATGTTAAGGAAGCCAGTTGACCTTCAAACAAGGAAGGGGAGTCAGCTGCGCGGCGGGTATGCGCGAACGGTCGTTATTTCCTTGATCCCCCTCGTATCTGAGAAATGGATTATACAATAAAACAAACAATGCCTTATTAACATACATTTATGTTGTACTTACAAACATAAACACAACCTACTTATAAAGTAGAAAATAATAAATTCGATAAAGGTTTTTTAAAATTTTTTTTTAGAAATTATCTTCACAAATCTGGACTCTGTATTCGATACAAACACAGTGGTGACATTTACTAGTTCAAGGAGATATCTCGCTTTTGGTTTGATGACAGAGATACACGAGAAACATACTTAGCATAAATACTAGTTTGCAAATAATTCTTGCATTCGTTTGATCCAAGACTGCTCGTTGCTCTGTGAAGAGAAGTACGTATAGTTCCATCACTCGATCATTCATTCATAATTCTATGCCCAACGGCAGGTGTTTTACTACAAGTCCAGTATTCTGCAGTCATTTCTTTCTTCTGCCTTCCTCTTAGTCTCTGCATATGATCCGTAAGTTATATCTTAATGTCGTCTATCATATCAATTGTTTCTCTTGATCTTGTGGCAATGTCAACTTTTCTACCTCGTCATCCAATGCCTAACTCCACAAAATACAATTCACTAATCTGTTCCTTAGTTCTTTTTCCCAAGGTCTGCAGAAGATGCTCCTTTTTCTGTTAAAAGCTTCCTTTGCCATTGCTATCGTCCTCTTGACTTCATGGCAGCATCTCATGTTACAAATCACAGTACACCCCAAGTATTTCAGAGTTGTCCACTTGTTTTACTGCCTCATTCCGGATTGGCAAGTAGGTGTCTTTAATATTGTGTGGAATTTCAGTCAGTTCAGCTCATTTGTCTAAAATCGGATTTAGTATTCTTCTGTGGCTTTCATAATTTATTGAGTTTCTCCAGAAAAATAATAATATATAGCTTAAAACTGTTCAAATTTAATTGCATGCACGCAAAAGGAAACTCGGTATTTTTCGTCTCATACTGGACAGAGCTAAATTTTGGATCATTTAATATATTAGAATTAATCAAATTTCTTTTTGTGAAGTGATGTCAACCAGAATCCAAGTTTCCTTACAGATTTTTAGGTTTTATCTCTGGCTGTTATTATGTTAACATCTTTGCCTTGCTTACTTTATTTGAAGTGTTTGTAAGATATATCAGCAATGAAGGCACGTCTAAGATGAAAATTGGAATAAATTGGAAAATAGTTTTCCATATTCCGTTTTCTCATATTGGAGATGCGCTACATTAGAAGTTGGCTGCTATCAACTGGTTTTCAATAATATAATTTTTTCAATTTTACATGGATTTGATATTTCGAATGGGGTATTTGTTCGGTATTGGAGGGGGGGGGTAAAAGTCTTCCTCTAAAATGGGTACCATCTGCAAGAGGTTTGGCAACCACTCGTCTAGATGGCCCTCGGCCACTTATAAATATTCGAATTAGCCTACGTTCTGGGAAGTTAGATGGTCCGCAGCACACTTTTTTTAGGCCTTATCAAGAAATTACGAAGTACAGTATGTACTGGTAGTGTATTCGATCTGTGGCCCATTTCTTAAAACTTCATAATGAAAATGAAGTTTTTATTCCTGCAGATGTTCAATTTATTTGAGGGCTCATAACATTTAACTCTTTAGGGAAAAAAAATAGGCAGGATGAGATGATTTATTTGAAAGCCTCCAACCAAACATTATATGTTGGTAGATGATGTCTCATTTTCTGATGCTGTATACCAGCCATCAGTTTGATTCTTTCATGAAACCTGTTGCTTCAAGTCAGACTATCACCTAACTACCTGAGCTTTCTCTAATACAGAATTGTTTCTATATATTACAGAGTTACCAGGATCAGCTGGGCAAGCTCAGACAAGAAGTACAGGCTGAGCAGGAGATGAGGCGCCAGCTGAAAAAGGTAAGTGTGAGCTGTTACCATGGTTACAGTTACGAGGGATTTTTACGAGCTCCATTCAATCAGTACCAGGAAGCGCATTTTCGTTCCCAAACAAGTTAGGAAAGTTATCAGTCAGTATATCCTGAAGTTTTATGGTTCAAACTCTGACCCTAAATGCTTACATCAGGATGCTATGAAAGGTATAACCTAGTTCTGTACAGAATAATAATAAAGGATGACAGCTGTAAGTGGCATTGCTACTGAATTGAAATGATCTGTCTAGATACTTTTTAACGTCACAAACGCACTAACACTGCGAAACAAGTGCTCTACAAAATGTTAGTGCCACATATGACAGAAAATATACTTAGGTCGATAATAATACTGAAATAGTATATACATTATACAACATAATAGTAAAAATGATACACATTAAGTCTATATACTCCATATACAATTAATCCATTTAGTGAAATCAACTCCGTTCTTGTGAACAAAAGCATAGGTAGCCTATAATCTGAGGTTCTGAAATTCATGTGTTTTACCATAACTGGTTGGTAGGCACCCAGTGCTCTGGTATCATGGCAAGGAAGCCATCAGCCGTCCTGCAGTCCAGTATTTTTCTGACGTTGAGTTGACCAGGCAAAGCTTCGCAATTTTCCAGGTGGTGCTTATCCATGATTACGCTCTTTGCACATTACGCACAATTGGGTGAGAGGGAGGTGCTGATTCTATATAAATGAGCTGCCAAACAATCATGCCTGGTCAGACGGTGGAAGGCTGCCACTGCTGAATTTCTTGGTTCTTCAGGGATGATGCTTAAATTTTGGAGAAGGGGTTCCCATGATTTACCTTTAGCTGATTCCCTTATTCTGTTGAAAAGTTTATGTTTATATTGGAGTTTTTTATTGAATTTAACAGAAATAAATGATTATTGTGTAATTTGGTTTTGTCTTAGGGTGCAGACTTTCATAGCCAATTGATACTCTAATTCATTACCTTTTACCATAACTGTCGGTAAAAATTTGTTTAAGCCATGAAAATGTTCTTCTTATGTCACATGATGTTAGAAGGTCATAATTATACCAAAATAAATATACAAATTAACAGTATTTACATTTATATACAAATAATTTATTTATCAAAATCTTCCCGAAATGCAAATATTTTACGAAGGTCACATGAAATTGTTTAAACTGACAATGTTCTTTCTACGTCACATGACATTACCGGGGCAAATTTATAGTACATTACATCATTGTTATTTAATGACCCCATTTCATCTTTCTTATTGGAAGTTAATGTCACGCATTTGAGAATAACCAGGGTTTTTATGAAGTATTATATTTTTGAGATTTTGTTTCACACTGTCGGACATAGTTCAATCGGCAACAGTATTATTTGTTTCATTGTTGGATTTTTCTAAATAGACAATTGATTTTGAAATGATATTGACATTATCAGTAGTAAATACGTTGTTATTGTAAAATTCTTTAGAATCAAGTGACTGTACGGCTTTAATGACTGAGGAATCTGCGCTGTTAAAAAGATTAATGACGTTTATCTTGGTTTCATAATATTTGGTATAACACAGCCTGGCCTCCAACCAAGTACCCTAACGCATAACAATTGGTTGTGGAGGGACTGGAATTTGAGGTGTTACATCACTAAGTTTTGACACTCTTGATGAAACCTTCAAAAATACTATCTTAAAATTAGAAATAAAAGTATGAACATCACAGAAATTAGTTCGAATTTCCCCTGATACTCTATTTGAAGGATGTGCCAAATAAGTGAAATGAATAATGTTTGGGTACAGCCTTTTGAGACTGTCTAACATTTCACATGTTACTAGAAACTACTTTCTGGCTCCATCACGTGACATTGTACCAATAACAACATTTGCAAAGTATCTTCCTACAGTATGCGTAGTCTCATCTACAGACACCCATATTTTCTTATTGCCCACAGTATTACGTATGCAATTCAGCACAACAGTAGGTAATGCCCATGCATTGCTGAGTCTCGTGGTACTTTTCTGTTTATATACTTCTCAATGAAGTTCTTAAAGTATTTATTTTCCAGTTTCTTAAAAGGGATGTCACACAGATCATCATTTCATATAAATCACTAAAAAGTCAGATTGGTCACTAACATCTGCGTCCGAAATTGATGAAGTAATAAACAACCTCAAATGTTCGTGATGTTCCAGTGTCACGCAATGTATTTTGATACCAGTGCGTTTTAGCACTTTCAGTTCTACTTTACATACTTTACACAGTATGTTTCCATTTTTAATGCAGAAATAATTCTTCCAAAATGCGATATAACCGAATGTAATGTGGATCTTGCTGGAGGCATTCTTCAGAAAGAAAGAAAAGAAGAAAAATAAAGGAATATTGTTGTTAGACAGTATATAGTTTACAAATTATGCTTAAAATAAGGTAAGCTCTAGTGACATCGAAATGGGACAAACTTGTGTTCAGAGACAAGCCGACTTAAATAAAAGTACGAATCAAAATGAAATACAATATTATAACATGGATTCATAAATTTAAAATAATATTAACACAGAAGTCTAAGTGAAAATGCAACTTACTCAGTATTAGCTTCAGATCACAATGTACTCATAATTTGGCGTTTAACATAAACAACATTGACAATGGAAATGCCTGTTTTCTACTGTGATTCATAGTCTTTGCGTACCCCTTTGCAATTGAGGGGCGTTTTCACAAAACTCGTTATCTACATTTTTTTCGATTTTGAAGTTTTAGTATATCCTTCTGTTTTTGGGTCAGGAGAATCCAATGGTGCTATCAGAATTAAGCTAAAGTTGGTAAGTATATCAGTAAATTGATCTTGAAATAAAAGAGATTTTTCAAAACTCGGTATCTACAGTTGTGTATTTTAGAAAAGAGCTCTCTTGAAAAAAAAACAAGATTATGTAGATAACGAGTTTTGTGAAAACGCCCACAATTCTACCTTGCTTATGTAGTCACGTGATGTAATAGATGTACCAGAAGAAACTACTTGATCCGCTGTACGTTTGGGAACAGAAATAGGCTGCCTAGTCATTGGAGGTTTTAATAATGATAAAATTAATAATTATTATTATTAATATAATTTTTAATAATAATAGGAATATATTATTATTATAACCATAAAACCATCATAATTGTTATCATCGTCATAGCAATCATGTTTGTAATCAAATTATCGACAGCTGACGTTCTCCTCAAACAGGTTTGCTTTGATTATAGAGTAAAGAGGAAGCACTGCGACGTCATCGAGAAGGACTGCAGGCAAAGGGGAAGGCAGTGAAGAAGCTGGCAGAGGAACTGCAAACGGAGTGCCAGAAGATAGCAGTAAGTGTGAGCTGTTGCCATGGTTACAGTAATGAGTCATGATTGATACAAACTGTTACAACAGAGATTGCGACCAGCTGCAGTTGGAGAGCAGATTTAATTAAAGTTTTCAGGTTAGAAGTCCTATTACTATTGCTACAAGTACTACTACTACTACTACTACTACTACTACTATTACTACTACTATTACTACTACTACTACTACTACTACTACCACTACTACTAATACTACTACTAATACAACTACTATTACTACTACTACAAATAGTACTACCACTACTATCACTACAACAACTATTACTACTACTACTACTGCTACAAGTAATACTACTACTACTACTGACATTACTGTACTTATGGCTATTGTCACTACTACTGACATTACTGTAGTTATTGTTACTGTCACGACTACTGACATTATTTGTAGTTATTGCTACTGTCACTACTACTGACATTAGTGTAGTTACTGTTACTGACATTACCTATATGCATATATTTCAATTTGGTATTTCGTATTTCTTGATTCGTCATATGTCTTAGTCATTTGTAATTTCGCAGGTTGCCATCAGTTTTATCCCGTCTATATTTTCTGTAAGCAGCATCTCTGTCAGTCATCAGGTCTTTTTTCTTAGTTGTCATCCATGGTGCCGGACACCTTGTAACAAGTTTAGTTTTCCGTGGAGCGTGTTTGTCGTACAGTGACACAATAAGTCCGTTAAGAATGTCCACTTTGTCATCCACTGAGCGTGGAGTCCAGATCGTGTGCCAGGGCAATTGCACAGCATCCTCATAGAAACTAGTCTCGTCAATGCGTTTCAAGTCGCGGAATGTTATTGTATTTGGCTTCATTTTAGGGCATTGTAGTGAATATGTTATGTAAATGATGTCATGAGCTGATATGCCTGGTGCAGGTAATTGTCCGTATGACAGTACCCTGTCCGTGTTCTTAGTAATAATCAGGTCTAGTAACGTCTCGGATGTTGCAGTGTGATGCGTTGGCAATAGTGGTAAAATGGTCATATTATACGATTCGAACATTGTCAAAATTTCTCGAGTAGCAGGCGACTCGGTCGCTAGCAAGTTGGTATTGAAATCTCCCAAGTTTAGAGCGTGTTCATAATGTGGTGATAAGTCCAATAATGCGGTTTCAACCTCCGTCGACATACTAAGTCTGGGGGGGCTTGTATACTACACTGATTAAACATTTCTGACAGGAAGCGCAAATTTCTATAAACATAAATTCGGGACGAGCTGCATATTGGTTGGGTGACTGGTGTAAAACTCTTGGATGCACGTCTGAACGCATGTAGACAGCACAACCACCTCCCCTTTTTCTAACTCTGTCATTTGGACAAAGAACGTAGCCTGGTAAATCCACTAGAGAGGAGGAGAGGGAATGTTTTAACCATGTGTCAGAAATGAACATAACGTGGATGTGAAAGGGAGCGAAGATCGAAAGTATTTCGTGATAGTGTGGTATTACGTTTTGGGCATTTAAATGGGGTACCTGCAGTGCGAAAGCTTACTATTGACCAAGTCTGCTTTCAGGATGTCAGTTGTTGTCTGTGGCGGCGTCACAATGTAATGGCAATAAAAGCACTGCCAATATCTTGAAGACGAAAAAGTCGATAGCAAACTGACAGGAGGCCGAGAAGTGTGAGAAGTTTTGAGTGGGTTAGCTGAGGGCATAGCTGACATGTGATTTATATAGTGCTGCTTTATTTGAAGCCTCCTCATTCGCCAGCCAATTTGCTGGCAACATTTTCTAAAGGAGCTGCTTATTTTTTCACTGGCATCTTATCTTGAAATCTCAGTGACTAAAATTCACTCATTCACAAGTTGAATGTGTCTAACGTTAACGCTGCTTCAACGCGATAAACGAGTTGAATTTACTAGGAGCTTCGAAAGAAGCGGCTTGTCAGGACTTCAGGGACTGAATCTCTGAACAACTGGTGAATACATCTGCCATCAGTGCAGGCATGAGCGGTGATACAGGCAGCTGTGTACAAACCACACTTGGTAAGACGCATGTGAAGTATGTGTTGTATCATTGTCCTGTGTAATTGGATCCTCCAATGATAATTCCTTATAAAGCAAAATTGTACTCCCCGAGTTTAAGGCGAAAAGAAATGATTCACTATTACTACCACTACAAAAGAATAAAAAATGAATACTCATATTAAAATATTCCACTCTTATAAACAGTTAAGAAATAAGAGAAGATACGATCGTGTAAACCTTTGTCAGCTAGCGAATTTTCACGCCAGATACTGATTCTGGAAAAACATCAAGGTAACGACAGAAGAAGCTAGGAAGTATCGTTAGAAGGAGAAACATGTACATCACACTTAAGTGACAGGAGGCCAAGGACTTTGACAAGTTTGGAATAGATTAGAGGAGCTGTTAGCTAAGTCACTGGAGGCAGAGGTCTGTGTCATTGATGGAGGAAAGAGAAGGACATTGTTATCCGATTTACTTGCTGTTAAGTTATAATAAGCATCGAAGTAGAAATAGAATATTTTTGTTAACCAATGAGAAATGGCTGAACATTGAAATTGAATTTGTATCCTAGACATGACAGTTGACAAGTAGGATGTATAATTTTCTGAATTTTCATTTGAGGATCTTCTTCGGTAATGTAAGAATTTCTGAGTCCTAGGAAATGAATTCTCTATAACAGAATGTATATGGCAATATACTGGGAGGGCAAATCTAGATCAGTGGTTCCCAAATTATGTGTCGTGACACCCTGGGTTGTCATGTAAAGATCTGAGAAATGGATTATACAGTAAAACAAACAATGCCTTATTAACATAATTTATGTTGTACTTACAAACACAACGTTGAACATAACAATACAAAATTTTTTTAATACCTAGTTATAAAGTAAAAAATAATAAATGCCACAAAAGTGCTGTTTTTTTTTTTTTTTTTTTTTTTGTTAGAAATTAGCTTCTCAAATCTGGACTCTATATTCGATACAAACACAGTGATATCGTTTACTAGTTCAAGGAGATATACGCTTTTGTTTTGATGGCAGAGATAGACAGAAACATACTTAGCATAAATACAAGGTTGCAGACCAGAGGTATTCTTGCATTCTTTGATCCAAAACTGGTCGGTGCTCTGCGAAAAGAAGTACGTATAGTTTCACCATTCGATCATTCATTCATAATTTTCTGCCCAACGGCAGGTCTTTTACTACAAGTCCAGTATTCTGCAATCTTTCCTTTCTTCTGCCTTCCTCTTAGTCTCCGCATGTGATCTGTAGGTTATAACTTAATGTCGTCTATCATCTGATATCTTCTTCTGCCCCGAACTCTCCAGTTCACCATTCCTTCCAGTGTATTCTTCAGTAGGCTGTTTCTTCTCAGCCAGTGACCCAGCCAAAATCCTTTTCCTCTTCCTGATAATTTTGAGCATTAGTCTTTCTTTGCCCAATTTTGCTAGAACAGCTTCATTTCTTCTTCTGTCTGTCCACTTCGCACGCACGATTCTTCTCGATATCCACATTTCAAATGCTTCTAATTGTTTCTCTTGATCTTGTGGCAATGTCAACGTTTCGCCTCGTCATCCAATGCCTAACTCCACAAAATGAATTCACTAATCCATTCATTAGTTCTTTTCCCCAAGGTCTGCACAAGATGCTCCTTTTTCTGTTAAAAGCTTCCTTTGCCATTGCTATCGTCCTCTTGACTTCATGGCAGGATCTCATGTTACTAGTCACAGTACATCCCAAGTATTTCAGTAGTTGTTCACTTGTTTAACTGCCTCATTCGGGATTGGCAAGTAGGTGCATATTCGAATGATTTTTTCTTTAATATTGTGTGGAATTTCAGTCAGTTCAGCTCATTTGTCTAAAATCGAATTCAGTATCCACCAGTGGCTGTCATAATTTTTTTAGTTTCTCCAGAAAAATAGTAATATACAGCTTAAAAGTTTTCAAACTTAATTGCATCCATGCAAAAGGAAACTCGGAATTTCTCGTCTCATATCGGACATAGCTAAATTTACCATTATTTAATATATCAGAATAAGTCAAAGTTCTTTTTGTGAAGTGATTTGAACCAGACTTCAAATTTCATTACAAATATTTCGGTTTTATCTCTGGTTGTTATTATATTAACGTCTTGGCCTTGCAAACTTTATTCATAGTGTTTGTAAGATATATCAGCAAGGAAGGCACGTCTAAGAAGAAAAGTAGAATAGATTGGAAAATAAGTTTCCGTATTCTGATTTCTCATATTGGAGATAGAAGTTGGCTGCTAGCAACTGGTTTTCAATAATTTAATTTTTTCGATTTTACACGGATTTGATATTTCGAATGGAGTATGTGTACAGTAGTGGGGGGCAATAAAAGTCTTACTCGAAAATGGGTACCATCTGCAAGAAGTTTGGCAAGCACTCATCTAGAAGACCCTTGGCCCATTAGAAATATTCGAATTAGTCTACGTTCTGGGAAGTTTGATGGTCCACAGCACATATTTTAGGGCTCATCATGAAAATATGAATTACAGTATGTACTGGTAGTGTATTCGATCTGTCACCCAGTTCTTAAAACTTCATAATGAAAATGAAGATTGTTTTCCTGCAGATGTTCAGTTTATTTGAGAGCCAATAACATATTTCATTTAACACTTAGGGAAAAAATAGGCAGGATGAGATGTTTTATTTGAAAGCCTCTATCCAAACTTTACACTTTGGTAGCTTTTGCCTCATTTCCTAATGCTCTATACCAGCCATCAGCTTGATTCCTTCATGAAACCTGTTGCTTCAAGCCAGACTATCACCTAACTACCTGAGCTTTCTCTAATCCAGATTTGTTATATTACAGAGTTACCAGGATCAGCTGGGGAAGCTGAGACAAGAACTGCAGGCTGAGAGGGAGATGAGGCATCAGCTGGAAGAAGTAAGTGTGAACTGTTGCCATGGTTACGGTTACGAGGGATTTTACGAGCTCCATTCAATCAGTACTAGGCAGCGCATTTTCGTTCCCAAATAAGATACGAAAGTTATCGGTTAGTATATCATGAAGTTTTAGGGTTCAAACTCTGACCCTAAATGCTTACGTCAGGACGCTATGAAAGGTATAACCTAGATCGGTACAGAATAATAATAAAGGATGACAGCTGTAAGTGGCATTGCTACTGAATTGAAATGGTCTGTCTAGATACTTTTTAATGTCACAAACGCACTAACACTGCGAAACTAGTGCTCTACAAAATGTTAGTGCTACATATGACAGAAAATATAATTAGGTCGATAATAATACTGAAGTAGTACATACAATATACATTATACAACATAATAGTAAACATGATACACATTAACTGTATTTACATTATATACAGTTAATCCATTTAACGAAATCAACTCCATTCTGGTGAACAAAAGCACAGGTGCAATCTGAGATTATGAAACTCATGTCTTTTACCATAACTGGTTGGTAGGTAGCCATTGCTCTGGTATCATGGCAAGGAAGCCATCAGCCGTCCTGCAGTCCAGTGTTTTCCTGTGACGGTGAGTTGACCAGGCAAAGCTTCGCAATTTTCCAGGTGGTGCTTATCCATGATTACGTTCTTTGCACATTACTCACAATTGGGTGAGAGGGAGATACTGATTCGATATAAATGACCTGCCAAACAACCATGCCTGGTCAGAAGGCGGACGCTGAATTTCTTGGTTCTTGAGGGATGATGTTTAAAGTTTTGAGAAGGGGTTCCCATGATTTACCTTTAGCTGATTCCCTTATTCTGTTGGAAAGTTTATGTTTATATTGGAGTTTTTCATTGAATTTAACAGAAAGAAATGATTTTTGAGTAATTTGGTTTTGTATTAGGGTGTAGCCTTTCTTAGCCAATTGATCCTCTAATTCATTACCTTTTACGATAACTGTCGGTAAAAATTTGTTGAAAACCATGAAAATGTTCTTCTTATGTCACATGACGTTACAGCGACATAATTATACCAAAATCAATATACAAATTAACAGTATTTACATTTATATACAAATAATTAATTTATCAAAACCTTCCCATTGCAGTGACTGAAAACATATATTCTAAGGTTATGAAATGCAATTCTTTTACGAATGTCACAATTTTTTTTAAACGCGAGATTGATTTTGAAATGATATTGACATTATCAGAAGTAAATACGTTGTTATTGTAATGTTCTTCAGAAACAGTGACTGTACGTCTTTAATTGCTGAGGAATCTGTGCTGTTAAAAAGATTAATGACATTTATCTTGGTTTCATAATATTTGGCATGACACAGATTGGCCTCTAACCAAGTACCCCAACACGTAACAATTGGTTGTGGAGGGACTGGAATTTGAGGTGTTATATGCCTAAGTTTTGACACTCTTGATGAAACCTTCAAAAATACTATCTTAAAATTAGAAATAAAAGTATGAACACCACAGAAATTAGTTCGAATTTCCCCTGGTACTCTATTTGAAGGATGTGCTAAATAAGTGAAATGAATAATGTTTGGGTACAGCCTTTTGAGACTGTCTAACATTTGACATGTTAGTAGAAACTTCTTTATGGGTCCATGAGGTGAAATTGTACCGATAACATTTGCAACATATCTTCCTACAGTATCCGTAGTCTCACCTACAGACACCCATATTTTGTTGTTGCCCACAGTATTACGTATGCAATTCAGCACAACAGTAGGTAATGCCCATGCATTGTTGAGTTTCATGGTACTTTTCTGTTCATATACTTCTCAGTGAAGTTCTTAAAGTATTTATTTTCCAGTTTCTTAAAAGGGATGTCAGCACAGATTATCATATCATATAAATCACTAAAAAGTCAGATTGGTTACTAACATCTGTGTCCGAAATTGGTCAAGTAATAAACAACCTCAAATGTTCGTGATGTTGTAGTGTCAGACAATATATTTTGATACCAGTGCGTTTTCGCACTTTCAGTTCTACCAGAGCGGGTAGAAGAGAAAGTGACGATACTTCCACTAGTCCAGCGATTCGTCGCAGAGCGGCGCTCGCTCTGCTTTCTGTTCTCAGTTTCAGGAGCGCTATTCGAGTCAATGCAGATGTTTTTAAAATACCCACTAGATAAAAATATATTATAGTTTATCACAATATTTTACTTATTTAAAAAATGTAATACTACTACATTAGCTACTCTTGAGTTATATCATACACTCCATAATAAGCAACTGTAAACTGGAACATTGTGTCAGCTTCAGAGAGAAGAACGCAAAAAAAGTACAGCTTTGCAAAACTGCACATTTTTGTGTTGTTGTAAGTTCATTTTGACACAAAATTAGAGTTTTCGATGTACAAGAAAGTATAATATAATATATCAAATGGGACATTATATTTTCACCAATACTTTTTTACTACTGCCAGAGCGGGTAGAAGATGTTACTTCTTCTACTTCAGTGGATCGTAGCCAAGTGGCGGTAGCCCTGTTTTCAGTGCCCAGTTTCAGGATCGCGGTTCAAGTGAATGCAAAAGGTTTTTAAAAATAACCCATTAGATAAGAATGTATTGTGAAGTACTTAGTTACAATATTTTACTTGTTTAAAAATGTAATATTACTACGGTATATTAACAAATTGTGAGTTATATAACACAACCCTCAATAGTAAATATAATAATTAACCGAAAAATGGAACATTATGCCGGCTTCAGCCAAAAATACGCAAAAAAAAGTACAGCATCGCAAAACTGAAAATTTTTATGGCATTATAAAGTACGCATTGACATGAAATTATAGTTTTTATACACAAGAAAGAATGTAACATAATAAAGGAGACACTTTATTTTCACCAATAGTTTTTATCTACTATTTAGTTATTAGTTGCAGTTGTATCTGGTTCATACGTAATTCATGGGAACAAAAAATATTACGTGCAACTTAGATTCATAAATTAAGCTTCGATATTATATGTATGCTAATGTAAGTTTTGATCTTTTGAAATACCTTGGTTATTTTGTGTTTTGTAAAATTAAAACAATTTGGTAGCACTGTATTAAGTAGTTGTATGCTACTTATTGGAGAATATTAAATTAACGACTTTTCCATGAGGTCTATTACTTTCTCATATGCTCGATTAGAAATCTCTTATGATGTGGAAACGTAATAAACAACTGTAATAAAATTGTAAACCAGATTAAGATCTAGCCTAGATGCAAAGTAGAATTATACTGCACTTTTGTTACCGAAATAGCTTTTACGTTAATTACGACTAAAGTGCTATTATTAAAAATAAAATAATTAAACATGTATATTTAATGAAGTAGAAGCTAGGTGCTTGGATTCAATTAGGAGTTCACAATTAGCACTTTAATACAGCACATTTTTTAACCGGCACATAGATTAAAAAATCTTCACATGTAGAAAGTCTATGGTAATCATCACAAGATAATCATATTCTAATTCCAAAATATCGCTCTAGAGGATCCTAGTTAATTTTTTTCTGTCTGAATATATTTAAATCTGCTATCCCACAAGAATTAATATATTTCGCTAGTGCTCTGAATTGTCACTCTAAATAATTCAAGGGTTCTTTCTTAGGCAAACGTGTTCTTTATATTGTCAATTACGTGTCATATATTTTCTAAAATCGTGTAATGCTAGAATCCTTTGTACAGGGCAGACGAGGAAGTCTTTGAGTTTAGCGTATCTGCAAGGTCTTTCATTCACCTTTGAATTCTTTTGTATTCTCACTTTCCTCGAACCCATCATAGTTTATGACTCTAAAAATGTATCGATTTTGAAAAATTCACACTAAACAGCTGAAATGCTGGTCTGGAGTTCATTCACTGGAAGGAATTACGGTCAATGTAACTAGACATAATTTTGGGCATTCAGGTGTGGAGTAATGGCACATAAATGCATACAAGCGCATGATTAGTTAAGGTGTTCTTCTGATTTTCGGGTGTCACATCCAATTATTTTTTACTCGGATATTTAACGATGCTGTATCAACTGCTGGGTTATTTAGCGTCAATGGAATTGGTCATAGCCAGATAGTATTTGGTAAGGATACATTGTTATGAGAAAGGATTGATGTCCTCTTCGTTGGATATTTTCTCTTCTTTTCTTTTTTTAAGATATCGAGGCAAGTTTGGGAAATATGTGTTATGGCATACGGTTTTGGTCACTAGTTCTTGCGTGGAAGTCCAACCTCTTTACTGGCAATAATAAATTTATCGGCTCTTACAATCAAAAGTCACCCTCGGTAGCGCAGTTGATATAGCGCTGGCTTTCAATGCTCTAGGTTGCGGGTTGGATCCCGGCTGAGATCAATGGCATTTAAGTGTGTTTAAATGCGACAGGCTCATGTCAGTAGATTTACTGGCATGTAAAAAAACTCCTATGGGACAAAATTCTGACACACCGGCGAAGCTGATATAACCTCTGGAGTTGCGAGCGTCGTTAAATAAATCATAATTTAAAAAAAAAAATCACAATCAAAACCGCAGAAAAATGGATATCACAGATATAAGAACGAGCATACACTTGTCTGTATTCGTGGAATTGCTCTACACCACTTCTGAAAAATAGTCTAGTCTATGGATGGATAAAAGAAAGCCTCTTCCTTACAGATTATACAGTATAATTGGATTTACATCAAGAACAAAACAATTAGGCTTATTACTACTCGCTCACATAAACGGCACAATAAAAATCACCCGAACAGCACAAGAAATATCTTCTTAATTCCATAGCAGAATGAGTTCTACCTGCTCTGTCCACAGTATTAAGAGGAAAACTGCAATCTCAGAACGATCGCCACGCCAATGTTTCGCTCAGTTGCCTTGGAGACACTAGGGGGTTTAAAAGTCCCATTAGACCCTTGCCGAGTTATCACACTTTCTATTCTAAACGCTGTGGTTCTACTTTGCACACTTTACACAGTATGTTTTCATTTTTTATGCACAAATAATCCTTCCCAAATTGCGATATAACCGAATGTAACGTGGATCTTGCTGGAGGCATTCTTCAGGAAGAAAGAAAAGATGAAAAATAAAAAAAAATGTTGTTGTTAGACAGTATATAGTTTACGAATTATGCTTAAATTAAATTAAGCTGTAGTAACATCGAAATTGGACAAACTTGTGTTCAGAGACAAGGCCACTTAAACAGAAATACAAACCAAAATGAAATACAATGTAACATGGATTCATAATTTAAAAATAATATTAACACAGAAGTCTAAGTGAAAATGCAACTTACTCAGTATTAGCATCAGATCACAATGTAGTCATAACTTGGCGTTTAACATAAACAACATCGACAATGGAAATGCCTGTATTGTACTGTGATTCATAGTCTTTGCATACCTGCTTGCAATTCTACCCTGCTTATGCAGTCACGTGATGTAATAGATGTACCAGAAGAAACTACTTGATCCGCTGTACGTTTGGGAACAGAAATGCGCTGCCTAGTCATTGCAGGGTTTAATAATGATAAAAATAATAATTATTATTATTAATATAATTTTCATTAATAATAGGAATATATTACTATTATAACCATAAAACCATCATAATTGTTATCATGTTTGTGATCAAGTTATCGACATCTGACGTTCTTCTCAACCAGGTTTGCTTTTGATTATAGAGTAAAGAGGAAGCACTGCGACGTCATCGAGAAGGACTGCAGGCAAAGGGGAAGAAAGTGAAGAAACTGGCGGAGGAACTGCAAACGGAGCTCCAGAAGACAGCAGTAAGTGTGAACTGTTGCCATGGTTACAGTAATGAGCCTTGATTGATACAAACTGTTACAACAGAGATTGCGACCAGCTGCAGTTGGAGAGCAGACATAATTAAAGTTTTCAGGTTAGAACTACTACTGCTGCTGCTGCTGCTGCTATTGTTACTGTCACGACTACTGACATTATTTGTAGTTATTGCTACTGTCACTACTACTGACATTACTGTAGTAACTGTTACTGACATTACATACATGCATATATTTCAAATTGGTATTTCGTATTCCTTGATTCGTCATATTTCTTAGTCGTTTGTAATTTCGCCGGTTGTCATCAGTTTTATCCCGTCTATATTTTCTGTAAGCGGCATCCCTGTCAGTCATCAGGTCTTTTATCTTAGTTGTCATCCATGTGGAGGCTCCTGTTTCGGGTTCAATAATTTTGGCTGGTGTATTGTTAAAATTGGGAGGATATGGTTTATTGCGTGTATTTGTCATTTTGGTTAATTTTTCTGTATTTAATTATATTTGAATTTCTATTAGATTGGTTGATGGTGGAATTGTTAGTTTAATTTGTATACGTCAAACGGATTTGAAGTCTTTAATTGCTTATTCTTCTGTAGCTCATATAGGAATTGTTATTGGTGGATTAATAACGTGCCAGGCACCTTTTAACACGTTTAGTTTTGCGTGGAGCGTGATTGTCGTACAGTGACACAATAAGTCCATTAAGAATGTCCACTTTGTCATCCACTGAGCGTGCAGTCCAGATCGTGTGCCAGGGCAATTGCACAGCATCCTCATAGAAACTAGTCTCGTCAATGCGTTTCAAGTCGCAGGATGTTATTGTATTTGGCTTCATTTTAGGGCATTGTAGTGAATAGGTTAGATAAGTGATGTGATGAGCTGATATGCCTGGTGCAGGTAATTGTCCGTATGACAGTACCCTGTCCTTGTTCTTAGTAATAATCAGGTCTAGTAACGTCTCGGATGTTGCAGTGTGATGCGTTGGCAATAGTGGTAAAATGGTCATATTATACGATTCGAACATTGTCAGAATTTCTCGAGTGTTGGGCGACTCGGTGGCTAGCAAGTTGGTATTGAAATCTCCCAAGTTTAGAACGTGTTCATAATGTGGTGATAAGTCCAATAATGCGGTTTCAACCTCCATTGACATACTAAGTCTGGGGGGCTTGTGTACGACACAGACTAAATATTTCTTATAGGAAGTGCAAATTTCTATAAACATAAATTCTGGACTGGCTGCATATAAGTTGGGTGACTGGCGTAAAACTCTTGGATGCAGGTCTGAACGCACGTCGACAGCACAACCACCTCCCCTTTTTTCCAACTCTGTCATTTGGACAAAGAACTAGCCAGGTAAATCCACTAGAGAGGAGGAGAGGGAAGGTTTTAACCATGTTTCAGAAATGAGGTAACATGGATGTTCAAGGGAGCGAAGATGGAAAGTATTTCGTGATAGTGTGGTATTAACTTTTGGGCATTTAAATGGGGTACCTGCAGTACGAAAGACTTACTATTGACCAAGTCTGCTTTCAGAATGTCAGTTGTCTGTGCCGTTGTTGTCTGTGCCGATGTCACAATGTAATGGCATTAAAAGCATTGCCAGTATCTTGAAGACGAAAAAGGCGATAGCTAAGTGACAGGAGTCGAGAAATGTGAGAAGTTTTGAGTGGGTTAGCTGAGAGCATAGCTGACGTGTGATTTATATAGTGCTGCTTTATTTTTTTTTTATGAAGCCTCCTCATTCGCCAGCCAATTTGCTGGCAACATTTTCTAAAGAAGCTGCTTATTTCTTCACTAGCATCTTATCTTCAAATCTCAGTGACTAAAATTCACTCATTTACAAGTTGAACATGTCCAACATTAACGCTGCCTGAAAGCGATAATCCCGCTGAATTTACTAGCAGCTTCGAAAGAAGCCACTTGTCAGGACTTCAGGGACTGAATCTCTGAACAACTGGTGAATACATCTGCCATCAGTGCAGGCATGAGCGGTGATACAGGCAGCTGTCTACAAACCACACTTGGTTAGACGCATGTGAAGTATGTGTTGTATCATTGTCCTGTGTAATTGGATCCTCCAATGATAATTCCATATAAAGTAAAGATTGTGCTCCCCGATCTTAAGGCGAAAAGGAATAATTCACTTTACTACCACTACAAAAGAAAAAAAAATGAAAACTAATATTAAAATATTCCACTCTTATAAACAGTTAAGTAATAAGAGAAGATACGACCATGTAAATGTTTTATCAGCTAGCGAATTTTGCCGCCAGGTAACGACAGAAGAAGCTAGGAAGTATCGTTAGAAGGAGAAACATGTTCATCAATCTGAAGTGACAAGAGGCCAAGGACTTCGACAAGTTTGGAATAGGTTAGAGGAGGTGTTAGCTAAGTCACTGGAGGCAGAGGACTGTGACAGTGCTAGAGGAAGGACATTGCTATCCCATTTACCTGCTGTTAAGTTATAATAAGCATCGAAATAGAAATAGAATGTTTTTGTTAACCAGTGGGAAATGGCAGAACATTGAAATTGAATTTGTATCCTAGACATGACAGTTGACAAGTAGGATGTATAATTTTCTGAATTTTCATTTGAGGATCTTCTTCGGTAATGTAAGAATTTCTGAGTCCTAAGTAATGAATTCTCTATAACGGAATGTATATGGCAATATACTGAGGGAGTAGGTGATCTGTCTCCCTTTTCTTTTAGCTGTAATCATGAAAATCTGGATTACATACTGGGAGGGCAGTAGTTCCCAAATTATGTGTCGCGACACCCTGGGTTGTCATGTAAAGATCTGAGAAATGCATTATACAGTAAAACAAACAATGCCTTATTAACATACATTTATGTTGTACTTACAAACACAACGTTGAACATATCAATACAAATTTTTTTTAATACGTAGTTATGAAGTAAAAAATAATAAATACCACAAAAATGCCGGTTTTGTTTTTTATAAATTAGCTTCTCAAATCGGGACTCTGTATTCGATATAAACACAGTGATATCATTTACTAGTTCAAGGAGATATCTCGCTTTTGTTTTGATGGGAGAGATAGACGAGAAACATACTTAGCATAAATAGAAGGTTGCAAATAATAAATACCAAGAATTTACTAGCTTCTGTTGCAAACCCGAGGTATTCTTGCATTCCTTTGATCCAAAACTGGTCGGTGTTCTGCGAAAAGAGGTACGTATAGTTTCACCATGCGATCATTCATTCATAATTTTCTACCCAACGGCAGGTGTTTTACTACAAGTACAATATTCTGCAATCTTTCCTTTCTTCTGCCTTCCTCTTAGTCTCTGCATATGATCCGTAAGTTATATCTTAATGTCGTCTATCATCTGATATCTTCTTCTCCCCGAACTCTTCTCCCGTTCACCATTCCTTCCAGTGCATTCTTCAGTAGGCAGTTTGTTCTCAAGCCAGTGACCCAACCAATTCCTTTTCCTCTTCCTGATCAGTTTCAGCATTATTCTTTCTTCACCCACTCTTGCTAGAACAGCTTCATTTCTTCTTCCGTCCGTCCACTTCACACGCACGATTCTTCTCGATATCCACATTTCAAATGCTTCTGATTGTTTCTCTTGATCTTATGGCAATGTCAACTTTTCTGCTTCGTCATCCAATGCCCAACTCCACAAAATGCAATTCGCTAACCTGGTCCTTAGTTCTTTTTCCCAAGGTCTACAGAAGATGCTCCTTTTTCTGTTAAAAGCTTCCTTTGCCATTGCTATCGTCCTCTTGACTTCATGGCAGCATCTTATGTTACTGTGTTTTATTATGTGGAATTTCAGTCAGTTCAGCTCATTTTTCTAAAATCGGATTCAGTATCCACCTGTGGCTGTCAAAATTTTTTGAGTTTCTCCAGAAAAATAATAATATACAGCTTAAAACTGTTCAAACTTAATTGCATGCATGCAAAAGGAAACTCGGAATTTGTCGTCTCATATTGGACACAGCTAAATTTACCATTATTTAATATATTAGAATTAATCAAATTTCTATTTGTGAAGTGATGTCAATCAGTATTCAAATTTCCTTACAAATTTTTCGGTTTTATCTCTGGCTCTTTTTATGTAAATCATCTTGCCCTTGCAAACTTTATTCAAAGTGTTTGTAAGATATATCAGCAAGGAAGGCACGTCTAAGAAGAAAAGTAGAATAAATTGGAAAATAGGCTTCCATATTCTGATTTCTCATATTGGAGATGCGCTACATTAGAAGTTGGTTGCTATCAACTAGTTTTCAATAATATAATTTTTTCGATTTTACATGGATTTGATATTTCGAATGGGGTATGTGTACAGTAGTGGGGGGGGGGGGCAATAAATGTCTTACTATGAAATGGGTAGCATCTGCAAGAGGTTTGGCAACCACTCATCTAGATGACCCTCGGCCCGTTAAAATATTCGAATTAGCCTACGTTACGAAGTTAGATAGTCCACAGCACATTTTTTTCGAGCTTATCATGAGAATACGAAATACAGTATGTACTGGTAGTGTATTCGATCTGTGGCCCATTTCTTAAAACTTCATAATGAAAATGAAGTTTATGTTCCTGGAGATGTTCAGTTTATTTGAGGGCTCATAACATTTATTTAACTCTTTAGGGAAAACCATAGGCAGGATGAGAGGCTTTATTTCAAAGCCTCTATTAAAATATAATACGTTGGTAGCTGTTGTCTCATTTTCTGATGCTTTATACCAGGCCATCAGCTTGATTCCTTCATGAAACCTGTTCCTTCAAGTCAGACTATCACCTACACAGCTGAGCTTTCTCTAATCCAGAATTGTTTATATATATTACAGACTTATCAGGATCAGCTGGGGAAGCTGAGACAAGAACTGCAGGCTGAGCAGGAGATGAGGTGCCAGCTGAAAAAGGTAAGTGTGAACTGTTACCATGGTTACGGTTATGAGGGATTTTACGAGCTCCATTCAATCAGTACCAGGCAGCGCATGTTCTTTCCCAAACAAGTTAGGAAAGTTATGGATTACTATATCATGAAGTTTTATGGTTCAAACTCTGACCCTAAATGCTTACGTCAGGATGCTATGAAAGGTATAACCTAGATCGGTACAGAATAATAATAAAGTATGACAGCTGTAAGTGGCATTGCTACTGAATTGAAATGATCTGTCTAGATACTTTTTAACGTCACAAACGCACTAACACTGCGAAACTATTTAGTGCTACATATGACAGACAAAAGCATAGGTATAATCTGAGGTTCTGAAATTCATGTCTTTTACCATAACTGGTTGGTTGGTAGGTAGCCAGTGCTCTGGTATCATGGCAAGGAAGCCATCAGCCGTCGTGCAGTCCAGTATTTTCCTGTGACGTTGAGTTGACCAGGCAAAGCTTCGCAATTTTCCAGGTGGTGCTTATCCATGATTACGCTCTTTGCACATTACACACAATTGGGTGAGAGGGAGGTGCTGATTCTATATAAATGAGCTGCCAAACAACCATGCCTCGTCAGACGGCGGAAGGCTGCCACTGCTGAATTTCTTGGTTCTTCAGGGATGATTTTTAAGTTTTGGAGAAGGAGTTCCCATGATTTACCCTTAGCTGATTCTCTTATTCTGTTGAAAAGTTTATGTTTGTATTGGAATTTAACAGAAATAAATGATTTTTGAGTAATTTGGTTTTGTATTAGGGTGCAGACTTTCATAGCCAATTGATACTCTAATTCATTACCTTTTACCATAACTGTCGGTAAAAATTTGTTTAAGCCATGAAAAAGCTCTTCTTATGTCACATGACGTTACAGGGACATAATTATACCAAAATCAATATACAAATTTACAATATTTACATTTATATACAAATATCTCATTTTTCAAAACCTTCCCGTTGCAATGACTGAAAACATACATTCTAAGGTTATGAAATGCAAATATTTTACAGAGGTCACATAAAATTTGTTTAAACTGACAATGTTCTTTGTACGTCACATGATGTTACAGGGGCATATTTATAATAAATTACATCATTGTTATTTAATGACCCCATTTCATCTTTCTTATTTTACGTTATAGTACCTTTGATGTCACGCATTTGAGAATAGCCAGGCTTTTTTTTTTTAATGAAATATTACATTTTTAAGTTTTTGTTTCACACTGTCGGACATAGTTCCATCGGCAGCAGTATTATTTGGTTCATTGTTGGATTTTTGCAAATAGATAATTGATTTTGAAATGATATTGATATTATCAGAAGTAAATACGTTGTTATTGCAAAGTTCTTCAGAAACAAGTGACTGTACGGCTACAATTGCTGAGGAATCTGCGCTGTTAAAAAGATTAATGACCTTTATCTTGGTTTCATAATATTTGGTATAACACAGCCTGGCTTCCAACCAAGTACCCCAACTCATAACAATTGGTTGTGGAGGGACTGGAATTTGAGGTGTTATGTCCCTAAGTTTGACACACTTGATGAAACCTTCAAAAATACTATCTTAACATTAGAAATAAAAGTATGAACACCACAGAAATTAGTTCGAATTTCCCCTGATACTCTATTTGAAGGATGTGCTATATAAGTGAAATGAATAATGTTTGGGTACAGCCTTTTGAGACTGTCTAACATTTGACATGTTAGTAGAAACTTCTTTATGGGTCCATGAGGTGAAATTGTACCAATAACATTTGCAACATATCTTCCTACAGTATCCATAATCTCACCTACAGACACCCATATTTTCTTGTTGCCCACAGTATTACGTATGCAATTTAGCACAACAGTAGATAATGCCCATGCATTGCTGAGTCTCGTGGTACTTTTCTGTTCATATATTTCTCAATGAAGTTCTTAAAGTATTTATTTTCCAGTTTCTTAAAAGGGATGTCAGCACAGATCATCATTTCATATAAGTCACTAAACAGTCAGATTTGTCACTAACATCTTCGTCCGAAATTGATCAAGTAATAAACAACCTCAAATGTTCGTGATGTTGTACTGTCACACAATGTATTTTGGTACCAGTGCGTTTTCGCACTTTCAGTTCTACTTTACATACTTTACTTAGTATGTTTCCATTAATTATGCAGAAAAAATCACCCTCAAATTGCGATATAACCGAATGTAACTTGGATCTTGCTGGAGGCATTCTTCAGAAACAAAGAAAAGGAGAAAAATAAAGAAATATTGTTGTTAGACAGTATATAGTTTACAAATTATGCTTAAATAAATTAAGCTGTAGTGATATCGAAATGGGACAAACTTGTGTTCAGAGACAAGCCGACTCAAATAAAAGTACGAATCAAAATGAAATACAATATAACATGGATTCATAAATTAAAAATAATATTAACACAGAAGTCTAAGTGAAAATGCAACTTACTCAGTATTAGCATCAGATCAGAATGTAGTCATAACTTGGCGTGTAACATAAACAATATTGACAATGGAAATGCCTGTGCTCTACTGTGATGCATAGTCTTTGCGTACCTGCTTGCAATTATGTAATAGATGTACCAGAAGGAACTACTTGATCCGCTGTACGTTTGGGAACAGAAATGCGCTGCCTAGTCATTGCAGGGTTTAATAATGATAAAAATAATTATTATTATTATTAATATAATTTTCAATAATAATAATAGGAATATATTATTATTATAACCATAAAACCATCATAATTGTTATCATCGTCATAGCAATCATGTTTGTAATCAAGTTGTCGACAGTTGACGTTCTCCTCAAACAGGTTTGCTTTGATTATAGAGTAAAGAGGAAGCACTGCGACTTCATCGAGAAGAACTGCAGGCAAAGGGGAAGGAAGTGAAGAAGCTGGCAGAGGAACTGCAAATGGAGTGCCTGAAGACAGCAGTAAGTGTGAGCTGTTGCTATGGTTACGGTAATGAGTCATTATTGATACAAACTGTTACAACAGAGATTGAGACCAGCTGCAGTTGGAGAGCAAATTTAATTTCAGTTTTCATATTAGTAGGGCTATTACTACTGTTCAAGTACTGCTACTACTACTACTACTACTACTACTACTACTACTACTACTACTACTGCTACTGCTAATGTAGTGACTGCTACTGTTATTACTAGTACTGACATTACTGTATTCATGGCTATTGTCACTACTACTGAAATTACTGTAGTTATTGTTACTGTGACGAATACTGACATTATTTGTAGTTATTGCTACTGCCACTGCTACTGACATTACTGTATTTACTGTTACTGACATTAAATATATGCATATATTTCAGTTTGGTATTTCGTATTTCTTGATTCGTCATATTTCTTAGTCGTTTGTAATTTTGTAGGTTATCAGTACTACCCCGTCTATATTTTCTGTAAGGGGCATCCCTGTCAGTCTTTTATCTTTATTGTCGTCCATGGTGCTGGCACCATTTAACACGTTTAGTTCTCCGTGGAGCGTGTTTGTCGTACAGTGACACAATAAGTCCGTTAAGAATGTCCACTTTGTCATCCACTGAGTGTGGAGTCCAGATCGTGTGCCAGGGCAATTGCACAGCATCCTCATAGAAACTAGTCTCGTCAATGCGTTTCAAGTCACAGGATGTTATTGTATTTGGCTTCATTTTAGGGCATTGTAGTGAATAGGTTAGATAAGTGATGTGATGAGCTGATATGCCTGGTGCAGGTAATTGTCCGTATGACAGTACCCTGTCCGTGTTCTTAGTAATAATCAGGTCTAGTAACGTCTCGGATGTTGCAGTGCGATGCGTTGGCAATAGTGGTAAAATGGTCATATTATACGATTCGAGCATTGTCAGAATTTCTCGAGTGTCGGGCGACTCGGTCGCTAGCAAGTTGGTATTGAAATCTCCCAAGATTAGAACGTGTTGATAATGTGGTGATAAGTCCAATAATGCGGTTTCAAACTCCATCGACACACTAGGTCTGGGGGGCTTGTATACTACACTGATTAAACATTTCTGACAGGACGTGCAAATTTCTATAAACATAAATTCTGGACGAGCTGCATATTGGTTGGGTGACTGGCGTAAAACTCTTGGATGCAGTTCTGAACGCACGTAGACAGCACAACCACCTCCCCTTTTTTCCAATCCTGTCATTTCGACAAAGACCATAGCCAGGTAAATCCACTAGAGAGGAGGCGAGGGAAGGTTTTAACCATGTTTCAGAAATGAAGATAACGCTGATGTTGAAGGGAGCGAAGATGGAAAGTGTTTCGTGATAGTGTAGTATTAAGCTTTGGGCTCTTAAATGGGGTACCTGCAGTGCGAAAGGCTTACTATTGACCAAGTCTGCTTTCAGGATGTCAGTTGTCTGTGCCGACGTCACAATTTAATGGCATTAAAAGCACTGCCAATATCTTGAAGACGAAAAAGGCGATAACTAAGTGACAGGAGTCGAGAAATGTGAAAAGTTTAGAGTGGGTTAGGTGAGGTCATAGCTGACGTGTGATTTATATAGTGCTGCTTTATTTGCTTTGAAGAAGCCTCCTCATTCGCCAGCCAATTTGCTGGCAACATTTTCTAAAGAAGCTGCTTATTTCTTCATTAGCATCTTATCTTGAAATCTCAGTGACTGAAATTCACTTATTCACAATTTGAACATGTCCAACGGTAACGCTGCCTGAAAGCGATAATCCTGCTGAATTTACTAGCAGCTTCGAAAGAAGCCACTTGTCAGGACTTCAGGGACTGAATCTCTGAACAACTGGTGAATACATCTGCCATCAGTGCAGGCATGAGCGGTGATACAGGCAGCTGTCTACAACCCACACTTGGTTAGACGCATGTGAAGTATGTGTTGTATCATTGTCCTGTGTAATGGGATCCTCCAATGATAATTCCTTATAAAGCAAAGGTTGTGCTCCCCGAGCTTATGGCGGAAAGGAATAATTCCCTATTACTACAACTACAAAAGAAAAAAAATGAAAACTAATATTAAAATATTCCACTCTTATAAACAGTTAAGAAATAAAAGAAGATACGACCGTGTGAACGTTTTTCAGCTAGCGAATTTTCCCGCCAGATTTTGATTCTGGAAAAACATTAAGGTAACGACAGAAGAAGCTAGGAAGTATCGTTAGAAGGAGAAACATGTACATCACACTGAAGTGACAGGAGGACAATGATCTGGAATAGGTTAGAGGAGCTGTTAGCTAAGTCACTGGAGGCAGAGGACTGTGTCAGTGATGGAAAGAGAAGGACATTGTTATCCGATTTACTTGCTGGTAAGTTATTATAAACATCGAAATAGAAATAGAATGTTTTTGTTAACCAATGAGAAATGGCTGAACATTGAAATTGAATTTGTATCCTAGACATGACAGTTGACAAGTAGGATGTATAATTTTCTGAATTTTCATTTGAGGATCTTCTTCGGTAATGTAAGAATTTCTGAGTCGTAGGAAATGAATTCTCTATAACAGAATGTATATGGCAATATACTGGGGGAGTAGTGATCCGTCTCCCTTTTCTTCTAGCTGTAATCATGAAAATCACGATTACATACTGGGAGGGCAGTAGTTCCCAAATTATGTATCGTGACACCCTGGGTTGTCATGTAAAAATCTGAGAAATGGATTATACAGTAAAACAAACAATGCCTTATTAACATACATTTATGTTGTACTTACAAACACAACCTACTTATAAGGTAAAAAATAATAAATTCGATAAGGATTTTTTTCTTTTTTTTAAAGAAATTATCTTCACAAATCGGGACTCTGTATTCGATACAAACACAGTGGTGACATTTACTAGTTCAAGGAGATATCTCGCTTTTGGTTTGATGACAGAGATAGACGAGAAACATACTTAGCATAAATACTAGTTTGCAAATAAGTCTTGCATTCTTGCATTCGTTTGATCCAAGACTGCTCGTTGCTCTGCGAAGAGAAGTACGTATAGTTTCATCACTCGATCATTCATTCATAATTCTATGCCCAACGGCAGGTGTTTTACTACAAGTCCAGTATTCTGCAGTCATTTCTTTCTTCTTCCTTCGTCTTAGTCTCCGCATATGATCCGTAAGTTATATCTTAATGTCGTCTATCATCTCAATTCCTTCTCTTGATCTTATGGCAATGTCAAATTTTCTGCCGCGTCATCCAATGCCCAACTCCACAAAATGCAATTCACTAATGTGTTCCTTAGTTCTTTTTCTCAAGGTCTACAGAAGATGCTCCTTTTTTTGTTAAAAGCTTCCTTTGGCATTGCTATCATCATCTTGACTTCATGACAGCATCTCATGTTACTAGTCACAGTACACCCCAAGTATTTCAGTAGTTGTTCACTTGTTTTACTGCCTCATTCCGGATTGGCAAGTAGGTGCATGTTCGAATAATTTTTTCTTTAATATTGTGTGGAATTTCAGTCAGTTCAGCTCATTTGTCTAAAATCGGATTCAGTATCCACCTGTGGCTGTCATAATTTTTTGAGTTTCTCCAGAAAAATAATAATATATAGCTTAAAACTGTTCAAACTTAATTGCATGCACGCAAAAGGAAACTCGGTATTTTTCGTCTCATACTGGACAGAGCTAAATTTTGGATCATTTAATATATTAGAATTAATCAAATTTCTTTTTGTGAAGTGATGTCAACCAGAATCCAAGTTTCCTTACAAATTTTTCGGTTTTATCTCTGGCTGTTATTATGTTAACATCTTTGCCTTGCTTACTTTATTTGAAGTGTTTGTAAGATATATCAGCAAAGAAGGCACGTCTAAGATGAATATTAGAATAAATTGGAAAATAGGCTTCCATATTCCGATTTCTCATATTGGAGATGCGCTACATTAGAAGTTGGGTGCTATCAACTGGTTTTCAATAATATAATTTTTTCGATTTTACATGGATTTGATATTTGATATTTCGAATGGGTTATTTGTTCGGTAGTAGGGGGGGGGGGTGTAAAAGTCTTACTCTAAAATGGGTACCATCTGCAAGAGGTTTGGCAACCATTCGTCTAGAAGACCCTTGGCCATTTATAAATATTCGAATTAGCCTACGTTCTAGGAAGTTAGATGGTCTACAGCACATTTTTTTTTAGGCCTTATCAAGAAATTACGCAGTACAGTATGTACTGGTAGTGTACTCGATCTGTGGCCCATTTCTTAAAACTTCATAATGAAAATGAAGTTTATGTTCCTGGAGATGTTCAATTTATTTGAGGGCTCATAACATTTAACTCTTTAGGGAAAAAAATAGGCAGGATGAGATGATTTATTTGAAAGCCTCCAACCAAACATTATATGTTGGTAGATGTTGTTTCATATCCTGATGCTGTATACCAGCCATCAGTTTGATTCTTTCATGAAACCTGTTGCTTCAAGTCAGACTATCACCTAACTAGCTGAGCTTTCTGTAATTCAGAATTGTTTCTATATATTACAGAGTTACCAGGATCAGCTGGGCAAGCTGAGACAAGAACTGGAGGCAGAGCAGGAGATGAGGCGCCAGCTGAAAAAGGTAAGTGTGAGCTGTTACCATGGTTACAGTTATGAGGGATTTTACTAGCTTCATTCAATCAATGCCAGGAAGCGCATTTTCGTTCCCAAACAAGTTAGGAAAGTTATCGGTCAGTATATCATGAAGTTTTAGGGTTCAAACTCTGACCCTAAATGTTTACGCCAGGATGCAATGAAAGGTATAACCTAGTTGGGTACAGAATAATAATAAAGGATGACAGCTGTAAGTGGCATTGCTACTGAATTGAAATGATCTGTCTAGATACTTTTTAACGACACAAACGCACTAACACTGCGAAACAAGTGCTCTACAAAATGTTAGTGCTACATATGACAGAAAATATAATTAGGTCGATAATAATACTGAAATAGTACATACAATATACTGGTAATAGTAAACATGATACACATTAACTGTATACACTCTATATACAATTAATCCATTTAACCAAATCAACTCCGTTCTGGTGAACAAAAGCATAGGTATAATCTGAGGTTCTGAAATTCATGTCTTTTACCATAACTGGTTGGTTGGTAGGTAGCCAGTGCTCTGGTATCATGGCAAGGAAGCCATCAGCCGTCCTGCAGTCCAGTGTTTTCCTGTGCCGTTGAGTTGACCAGGCAAAGCTTCGCAATTTTCCAGGTGGTGCTTATCCATGATTACGTTCTTTGCACATTACGCACAATTGGGTGAGAGGGAGGTGCTGATTGTATATAAATGAGCTGCCAAACAATCATGCCTGGTCAGAAGGTGGAAGGCTGCCACTGCTGAATTTCTTGGTTCTTCAGGGATGATGTTTAAATTTTGGAGAAGGAGTTCCCATGATTTACCTTTAGCTGATTCCCTTATTCTGTTGAAAAGTTTATGTTTGTATTGGAGTTTTTCATTGAATTTAACAGAAATAAATGATTTTTGTTTAATTTGGTTTTGTATTAGGGTGCAGACTTTCTTAGCCAATTGATAATCTAATTCATTACCTTTTACGATAACTGTCGGTAAAAATTTGTTTAAGCCATGAAAAAGCTCTTCTTATGTCACATGACGTTACAGCGACATAATTATACCAAAATCAATATACAAATTTACAATATTTACATTTATATACAAATAATGTATATATCAAAACCTTCCCCTTGCAGTGACTGAAAACATATATACTAAGGTTATGCAATGCAAATATTTTACGAAGGTCACATAAAATTCTTTAAACTGACAATGTTCTTTCTACCTCACCTGACGTTACCGGGGCAAATTTATAATACATTACATCATTGTTATTTAATGACCCCATTTCATCTTTCTTATTTTACGTTATAGTACCTTTAATGTCACGCATTTGAGAATAGCCAGGGTTTTTATGAAGTATTATATTATTAAGATTTTGTTTCACACTGTCGGACATAGTTCCATCGGCAGCAGTATTATTTGGTTCATTGTTGCATTTTTGTAAACAGATAATTGATTTTGAAATGATATTGACATTATCAGAAGAAAATACGTTGTTACAAGTGACTGTACGGCTTCAATTGCTGAGGAATCTGCACTGTTAAAAAGATTAATGACGTTTATCTTGGTTTCATAATATTTGGCATGACACAGATTGGCCTCCAAACCAAGTACCCAACACGTAACAATTGGTTGTGGAGGGACTGGAATTTGAGGTGTTATGTCCCTAAGTTTTGACACGCTTGATGAAACCTTCAAAAATACTCTCTTAAAATTAGAAATAAAAGTATGAACACCACAGAAATTAGTTCGAATTTCCCCTGATACTCTATTTGAAGGATGTGCTAAATAAGTGAAATGAATAATGTTTGGGTACAGCCTTTTGAGACTGTCTAACATTTGACATGTTAGTAGAAACTTCTTTATGGGTCCATGAGGTGAAATTGTACCGATAACATTTGCAACATATCTTCCTACAGTATCCGTAGTCTCACCTACAGACACCCATATTTTGTTGTTGCCCACAGTATTACGTATGCAATTCAGCACAACAGTAGGTAATGCCTATGCATTGTTGAGTTTCATGGTACTTTTCTGTTCATATACTTCTCAATGAAGTTCTTAAAGTATTTATTTTCCAGTTTCTTAAAAGGGATTTCAGCACAGGTCATCATATCATATAAATCACTAAAAAGTCAGATTGGTTACTAACATCTGCGTCCGAAATTGATGAAGTAATAAACAACCTGAAATGTTCGTGATGTTGTAGTGTCACACAATATATTTCCAGTGCGTTTTCGCACTTTCAGTTCTACTTTGCATACTTTACACAGTATGTTTGCATTTTTTATGCAGAAACTATCCTTCCCAAATTGCGATATAACCGAATGTAACGTGGATCTTGCTGGAGGCATTCTTCAGAAAGAAAGAAAAGATGAAATAAAGGAATATTGTTGTTAGACAGTAAGCTTATATGGTTTACTAATTATGCTTAAATTAAACTAAGCTGTAGTAACATCGAAATGGGACAAACTTGTGTTCAGAGACAAGCCGACTTAAATAAAAGTACAAACCAAACTGAAATACAATGTAACATATATTCATAAATTAAAAATGATATTAACACAGAAGTCTAAGTAAAAATGCAACTTACTCAGTATTAGCATCAGATCAAAATGTAGTCATAACTTGGTGTTTAACATAAACAACATCGGCAATGGAAATGCCTGTGCTCTACTGTGATGCATAGTCTTTGTGTACCTGCTTGCAATTATGTAATAGATGTACCAGCAGAAGCTACTTGATCCGCTGTACATTTGGGAACAGAAATGCGCTGCCTAGTCGTTGCAGGTTTTAATAATGATAATATTTAATAATAATAGGAATATATTATTATTACTGTTATTATTATTATTATGTTCATGAAACCAATGTCATAATTATCATCAACGTCATAGCAATCATGTTTGTAATCAAATTATCGACATCTGAGGTTCTTCTCAACCAGGTTTGCTTTTGATTACAGAGTAAAGAGGAAGCACTGCGACTTCATCGAGAAGAACTGCAGGCAAAGGGGGAGGAACTGAAGAAGCTGGCAGAGGAACTGCAAGTGGAGCGCCAGAAGACAGCAGTAAGTGTGAGCTGTTGCCATGGTTACAGTTACTGAGCAATGATTGATACAAACTGTTACAACAGAGATTGCGACCAGCTGCAGTTGGAGAGCAGACTTAATTTGAGTTTTCAGACTAGAACTACTAGTACCACCACCACCACTTACCCACTATCTGACTGAGCTTCCTCTGACCAGATTGTTTTGTCTGCTGCAGGAGCTCAGAGCTGCGGCTGAGGTCAGGCCCAACCTACAGCAGAAGGACAGCGAAGGCAGGACTGAGCTACACTGGGCAGCGGAGCGGGGGGACACACACAGGGTGCAGCTGCTCCTGGATGCAGGCAGCCAGGTGAACGCCGTGGATCATGATGGCCGCACGCCCTTGTGGCTGGCAGCATGTGAAGGCTGCCAGGATGCGTGCAGGGCGCTGCTGGCTGCCGGGGCGCGGCCGGATATGAAGGTCCGACCATATAATAACTCTGCTCTGCATATTGCTGCATTCAGTGGGCACCGTGCAGTGTGTGAGCTGCTGCTGGCAGCTGGGGCGCGGCCCAACGAGCCTGATGCAAACCAGTGGACTGCACTGCACTGGGCAGCATTTAGTGGCCACGCCCCAGTGGTGCAGCTGCTGTTGCAGCATGGCGCTGAGCGGGGGGCGAGGGATAAGCAGGGACAGACGGCCCTGGACCTGGCGCGTCAGTACGGCCACACAAAAGTGGCGACCATGCTGAAGGGATTTGTGTGTAATGCTGATACTGTTGCTGCTTTAGGCCTATTCCTCATTGTCACTCTTGTGTGTCTTTGTTTTGGTTGTTACTTGATACTCCACTGACGCTATGTAATCATCATCATCGTCAATATTCGATTGTCTTCACAATTATTTTTCAAATTGCTGTAGAAAATATTCAAACAAAAATATGAAAAATTGTTTATGTTGGTATCACTGTCTGTGTAAAACATACAGAATTGGTGTTATTGTGTGATCGTGATACGCCACTGATGCCTCATCATCTCATGTGGACTATTTCAAACACAGTAAGTAGCCCATGTTGCCTCGCACTGTCTGATGAACATGATACGCCACTGACTGCCTCTAGTGTTCCTCCTGTTCACATGCACACCAATACTGCGGCCATTTTTACGCCTATATTTATTCGCAATACCTAATTATATGAAGAAAAGCATTTCCCTTGGCATCACTGTTCCTGCATGATCTCGACATGTACGTCTAGCAACTTGTAAATTATTAATTACGTCCATAAAGTACGCCACTGATACTTTGAAAAACTGAAGTAGGGTTTACAGTCATCTACTTTGTGATCGCCATATTGCAGAAGGGTTAAGTGTGAAGTTAAGCAGACTTTATATCTCACGATATGGCTGCAAAAGGGTATCTGTCGGATATAGGGGGGAGAGCCATTAATCCTTCCCATTGAAGGCTTTAAGGAACCAACCTGGACAAATACCCAACGTCCCATCCCTACCTTCCCGTGGTGCAGCTGTTAGTAAGCATAATTTTACAAGGGAGGGGCTACTCATGATGAGTTAATGACTGAATTTGGTATCATTTTCCTCTATCCAATACCTAATTCCCTCTTTACCCTTTCCTATCCAGTCCTCTGACTGAACTCTTACTTTCTTCGACCCCGACGGCATTAGAGCATTCGAGGCCTAGGGGTTCATTTCCCTTTCCTTCCTCCTCTTTCTACTTTTCTGTTCCTAGTGTTGACCTGCTATGGCACTAAAATCGTCCTCCAGTGGCTTAAGGAGGGAAAGCTGGTGATCAACAAGATCTCCCAGCTAGGTCCAATGGACCCGTCGACCAACAGCAGGTGTGGTCCTGGGGGTTGTGTGTGAATGAAGTAGCCACCAAAACGTTAAACTATGGTGTTCACTTAAATCGGCTACAACTTGCCGTTTTCAATAGTCCCCCAATCGGATCTCTGGGCGGGGACTACTTTAATGGTACAAAATCATCTAAACATCTTACAATGGAATGCTGGCGTTATAACTAAGAAATTGTTTCAGAACACCTCAAAATCTGTGCTTCAGTGGCTGACCATGACAATATCTTTGAAAAATATCGGAGTGGAAGAGGTCAAATGACTTTATTGTCAAATGCCTGGCATTAGAGAACAACAACATATCTCACGATATGCCAAAAAGAAAGCTAGCACTATCAATAGGCCTAGGTCTTTCCCTGTACACCCCTGTCAACAGAATCAGACCTTTACAATTTGTAACACAGACAATATCGGACACCACTCAGGTATTATTTTGCCATTCAGTAATTCTACATAGCCTACATAATTAACGTCAGGTATAAATGAGCCTGAGATATTTTTTCCATTCACTTCTCGTGCTGACATCAGTATGTGGTACGGACATCACTTTCTCCAAATACTTTCTTGTTTTCATGCACCCCTCAATCGGTATAAGTGAAAGTGAAAAATGACAATCTTCAGGAAATGTAGTCCAGCATCAAGTTACTCCACGAAATATTAGGTCTACGTTAGACATAGCACCTACCCAAATCCTATATTTTCGAATTTGATTGGCCTGCAACTCCTAGTCTATGTTTTTGTCCCTAACAAGTTCTATATATTTTTCTAAATTATAGACATCAGCTCAAAGAATTTGAGTGACCACATGGGTCCTGAATACAATAAACATGTACAAATGTGATGTGATACATTAAAGAAAAAAGAAAGTTAATTGTTGAAGGCAAATATAAGTGGATTAATTGAAATAGAGATGATGGTGTAATATTTGAAGAGAATCCTTGATAATATTTATAAGGACAGACATTACATAATCAAAAGGAATGTGAAGTTCCTTAAGATAATTCCACGTGAATTTTGTGATTGAACCTCTACTGCCAAACAGCAAACCAATGACAGACCATTGTTTAAGAGGGACGTTGTACTTTTGAGAAAGATACGGCAGACAAGGTTCATATATAGACTTCTTCTCAATATCAACTTCGGTGGCCTGATTTAGGTTTCTTTCGAAAGGGATAGTAGGGTCAAGAACAAGAGCCCGTTTTAAGCGTCCGTTAATAGCAACAATGTCTGCCCGTCTGAAAGAACCATCTGATGATACACAATGCACTTCCTCATGAATCTCCCAATTTAAAGTTTTTAACGATGTCGCCAAAGCATGTCGTACACGATGATGTCTAGCATTGATCAGCAGCTCGCCTTTAGGACATTGTCCAAGCACTTACAAATGTCTTTTAGAAAACCCCGGAGGTTCATTGCCGCCCTCACTTAAGCCCGCCATTGGTCCCTATCCCTGGTAAGATTAATCCAGCCTCTATCATCATATCCTACCTCCCTGAAATACATATTAATATTATCCTCCCATGTACGTCTCAGCCTCCTCAAAGATCTTTTTCCCTCTGGCCTCACAACTAACACTCTATATGCATTTCTGGATTCACCCATACATGCTACATGCCCTGCCCATCTCAAACGTCTGGATTTAATGTTCCTAATTATGTCAGGTGAAGAATACAATGCGTGCAGTTCTGCGTTGTGTAACTTTCTACATTCTCCTGTAACGTCATCCCGCTTAGCCAAACGATTAATCAATTTAAATAAAAAATTACATACTTTTACATGATATTGATTTGTGAGCCGATTTTTATGGGTTATTCTGTGTGTATATAAATTGTCATTTAGGCCTATCATAAAGTAGAATTAGGATATGAATTGTAAATAACTTAATTATGTATCATGTTTACTCAATATTTCATTATATCCCATGTGTTTTTTAATGTGCAGGAAAATGATTTTTATATTTAAGTATGACTATACTATTTTTGTCATTGTTTCATTATGTATTTCACTTCTGGTAGTGTGGAAGAGAAGGCCTCATGGCCTTAACTCTACCAGAATAAATAAATAAATAATTTCCCTAAGCAACTTATTCTCGAACACCCTTAACCTCTGTTCCTCTCCCAAAGTGAGAGTCCAAGATTCACAACTATACAGAAAAACAGGTAATATAGCCCAGAGGTTATCCAATACATTAAATTTTTATCGTAAATGAATAATAAATCTGTTACTATTGTACTCAATTTTCTTATATTGATTATTATGCAGCAACAGACTAAACGCCATGTCTCTGTATTTCTGTAATGTATGTTGATATAGAATACAGCATCTACAAAACTTAGAAAATGCGTGTGTATAATGACAGGAAGACTTGTTTAATTGATTCAGAAAAATTAATCAATATTCATAGATAATCAAAATTTTATATCAATATAAGCAGTGACGTAATTTGGATGTAAACCTTAAGTGAAACCCTCCTACTGAAAAGTTGCAAAGTCACTCGCATAACACGGTGCACATTATTTTGGAAAGTTATTTGTTGTGCTGTACTCGTATGATCCCCAAAAGCCGCTTGTCAAAAGGGGAAAGCCAGCCTTTATGTAGTTCTCCCGCACTACAGACGTGGTGAATAAGTTGCCTAATAAACACGGCGGTATTAAAGTAGAGTAAGTTAGCGATTCACAGAGTCTGATTGTGTGACGATTAACGTTGGTGACTGACGGCTTTTTTTCCCCGTGAACACAGAGGCTCCGGTCCTTAGGTCGCATGGTTCGTGTGTGCGTATTCCTCAGTACAAGATGTAAAGACAAAGTATAATATTACGCTGCAACAAGCATTCTGTTCCAGAAATACACAGTTTTACCATTTGTAACGCCTTTGTCTGTTCATATACAGCGATTTCTACTAAACGGATGGATTTATCAGGGAATGATGTACATGAAATATAATAATTTTAGTACTAGAATGTCTGTGTCGATATCGTAGTTATAAATGATCACGCCCCTATAGAAGAGAAAGACGACCATATAAAGGATAGCTTCTATGAGAAATTGGAACATACTTTTGATCAGTTCCCTAGATATCACATGAAAGTTTTATTGAGGGATTTCAACGCTAAAGTAGGACGGGAGGATATTTTTAAACCAACTATTAGAAAAGAGAGCCTGCAAGTAACTAGTAATGATAATGGAGTTAGGTTAGTCAACTTTGCCACATCAAAAAATTTAATTGTTAAAAGTACAACATTCCCCCATAAGGATATACATAAATATACTTGGACTTCTCCAGATGGGTTGCCACACAACCAGATAGATCACATCTTGATAGATAAAAGAAGACATACTAGTATAGTAGATATTCGAACTTTCAAGGGGGCAGACTGTAATTCTGACGATTATTTGGTAATTGGAGAATTAAGAGAAAGACTCTCAGTAGCCAAGCGAGTAGAGCAACAAGCTAATATTAGTAGATTCAATATTCTGAAATTAAAGGACGAGGAAACTAAGCAACGTTATCAGGTCGAAATTTCAAATAGGTTTGCTGCTTTAGCAACTTCCGACGAAGCTGAGGAAGAGTTAGATGTTAATAGCGTGTGGGAGAACATCCGAGATAATATCAAAATTACAGCTGAGCAGAGCATAGGCTATCATGAAACTAAGAAAAAGAAACCGTGGTTTGATGATGATTGTTCCATTGTAGTAGATAGAAGGAAAAAGACAAAATTGAAATTCTTACAGGATCCAATTGAGGAGAAGAGAGATAATTATTTCAATGAAAGACGGGAAGCAAGTCGTATATTTAGGAATAAAAAGAGAGGTTACTTGAAGGAAAAACTGAATGAGGTAGAAGCAAATAGTAAGAATAAAAGAATTCCAGATTTATATAAGGACATAAAGGAATTTAAAAACGGATATCAGGCAATGGTAAACGTGATCAACGATGAGAATGGTGACTTGCTTGGAGACTCTCATTCAATCCTTAACAGACGGAAAAACTATTTTGGGCAACTACTAAATATACATAGGCCAAATAGAAATGATCGGGATGAAATTGAAATACAAACTGCTGAGCCATTTATACCCGAACCCACACTTTCTGAAGTCGAAATTGCGATAGAAAATCTGAAAAAGTACAAGTCTCCAGGTATTGATCAAATTCCAGCAGAATTAATACAATAGGGTGGAAGCGCATTATCTAAAAAAATTTATAAACTTGTATTTGCTGTTTGAGAAAAGGAAATTGTACCAGAACAATGGAAGGAGTCCATAATCGTACCTATTTTTAAAAAGGGGGACAAGATTAACTGTAGTAAGTAACTTTTGAGGAATAACACTTTTGTTGACGTCGTACAAAATTTCGTCGAATATTCTTTTGAGAAGATTAACTCCATATGTAGATGGAATTATTGGGGATCATCAGCGCGGTTTTAGGCGTAATAGATCAACTATTGTTAAGATTTTTTGTATTCGACAGATATTGGAGGAAAATGGGAGTATAAGGATACAGTACATCAGTTATTCATAGATTTCAAAAAGGCATATGACTCGGTTAAGATAGAAATTTTATATGATATTCTTATTGAATTTGGTATTCCCAAGAAACTAGTTCGATTAATTAAAATGTGTCTCAGTGAAACGTACAGCAGAGTCCGTATAGGCCACACATTTCTCCTGTCCGTTTCAGCGGTTGAGGAACAGTACTGCATTAGATTTAAGAAATACTACATTAGATTATTTTTAACTTATTAAATTTTGAACAATATTGTTAGGAAATTTTAAGTATCCAAATACGTTCAATAGTATCAAGCACTACGTTATTCAACTAGGATTTCTTTATATTGAATTTATGTCACAGTAGTCTCTTAAGTAGGCAGTAGTGTCGTTAAGCTGGAAGTGAAGTGAAGTATAGGCCAGTTTCTATCTGATGCTTTTCCTGTTCACTGCGGGCTAAAGCAAGGAGATGCACTATCACTTTTACTTTTTAACTTCGCTCTAGAATATGCCATAAGGAAAGTACAGGGTAACAGGGTTTGGAATTGAACGGGTTACATCAACTTCTTGTCTATGCGGATGACGTGAATATGTTAGGAGAGAATCCACAAACGATTAGGGAAAACACGGGAATTTTACTGGAAGCAAGTAAAGCGATAGATTTGGAAGTAAATCCCGAAAAGACAAAGTATATGATTATGTCTCGTGACTAGAATATTGTACGAAATGAAACTATAAACATTGGAGATTTATCCTTTGAAGAAGTAGAGAAATTCAAATATCTTGGAGCAACAGTAACAAATATAAATGATACTCGGGAGGAAATTAAACACAGAATAAATATGGGAAATGCGTGTTATTATTCGGTTGAGAAGCTTTTATCATCCAGTCTGCTGTCAAAAAATCTGAAAGTTAGAATTTATAAAACAGTTATATTACCGGTTGTTCTGTATGGTTGTGGAACTTGGACTCTCACTTTGAGAGAGGAACAGAGATTAAGGGTGTTTGAGAATAAGGTTCTTAGGAAAATATTTGGGACTAAGAGGGATGAAGTTACAGGAGAATGGAGAAAGTTACACAACGCAGAACTGCACGCATTGTATTCTTCACCTGACATAATTAGAACCATAAAATCCAGACGTTTGAGATGGGCAGGGCATGTAGCACGTATGGGCGAATCCATAAATGCATATAGAGTGTTAGTTGGGAGGCCGGAGGGAAAAAACCTTTGGGGAGGCCGAGACGTAAATGGGAGGATAATATTAAAATTGATTTGAGGGAGGTGGGATATGATGATAGAGAGTGGATTAATCTTGCACAGGATAGGGACCGATTGCGGGCTTATGTGAGGGCGGAAATGAACCTTCCGGTTCCTTAAAAGCCATTTGTAAGTAAGTATAGTAGGTATGTTTTGTAAAAATTTATTATACGGTACTTCATGCATATTAGGCTACGAAGTCCTGAGTAGGCCTATTGTATCTCAGTTCGTGTAATATTTTGCTCACCACGAGACTAATTACACGTTGTACAGCAGAAGCCAATAATATTGTAAATAGTTTTTGACGGTCACATTCCAGGCTCCTCAACTGTCCAGTAGACCTCACAGTGTCCCTCTTGAATGTAAACAACATTCAGTTGATCAGACTATCTCGGAGAATCTTCAGCAAATGCACAAAAACAAAGCGGAGTGTCTTTGGACTCAATTGGGATCCGTCTTGAATTACAACTTTAAACAAAATGATCAAAGTATGTGGCATGCGTAGTTGAATTTAAAAAAGACGCCGTTAGCCTGCAGTTGGTAGCACTGTCTTCGTTTCGTCGAATGACAACTTTTTCCATAATTTCCTGTATACTTAATACATATTTCGGTTCTGGCTGTATACTAACGGCTTGTAGTTTACAATTTCACGTGACGAGACGAAATTGATAAAATTGTATCACCAGGGTTACAATCTTATAGTCGCCAGTCTGTTGGCAGTACTGGTATCAGATAAACGTCCCATGATTCAAGACGGGCGTGGCATGAAGGTCATGCAGGATATTACGCAGTTAGCTGGTGCTGTTGTAGGCGGAAGTTACGTTGTTAGATTGATTCGCAGTGTCGCCAACGCGGTGGTTTACCCACTAAATCTAGTTTCTTTGGTCCTCTGTCAGTGGCTAAAATTAATTAAACGTTGGGCAGTGGAAAATCTAGTTTATTTTAATGGCAATGGAAATTTTTAGCGATTTTGCAATAAATCTCAAACACATCTGTAAGGCAAATTGCATATAACACACTTACGACTATTTCGATAATAATAATAATAATAATAATAATAATAATAATAATAATAATAATAATGATTTATTTAACCTAGCAGAGTTAAGGGCATACGGCCTTCTCTAACACTCAACCAGGAGTAAAAACTGCGTTACAAAAACACTACAAATTTACAAAGTACACTACAATTTTACACACAAAACTGAATAAGATAATAATAATTGCATGTAACACACTTACGACTATTTCGATAATAATAATAATAATAATAATAATAATAATAATAATAATAATAATAATAATAATAATAATAATAATAATGATTTATTTAACCTAGCAGAGTTAAGGGCATACGGCCTTCTCTAACACTCAACCAGGAGTAAAAACTGCGTTACAAAAACACTACAAATTTACAAAGTACACTACAATTTTACACACAAAACTGAATAAGATAATAATAATTGCATGTAACACACTTACGACTATTTCGATAATAATAATAATAATAATAATAATAATAATAATAATAATAATAATAATAATAATAATAATAATAATAATAATGATTTATTTAACCTGGCAGAGTTAAGGGCATACGGCCTTCTCTAACACTCAACCAGGAGTAAAACTGCGTTACAAAAACACTACAAATTTACAAAGTACACTACAATTTTACACACAAAACTGAATAAGATAATAATAATTGCATGTAACACACTTACGACTATTTCGATAATAATAATAATAATAATAATAATAATAATAATAATAATAATAATAATAATAATAATAATAATAATGATTTATTTAACCTGGCAGAGTTAAGGGCATACGACCTTCTCTAACACTCAACCAGGAGTAAAAACTGCGTTACAAAAACACTACAAATTTACAAAGTACACTACAATTTTACACACAAAACTGAATAAGATAATAATAATAAAATGCAAACAACAAGTAAGTAGAAATCAGACATAATATATAACATACAGAAAGGAAGAAAAAAGCATAATAAAATGTGAACAGCAGGTAAATGAGACATAGAAAGTATAAAAAAATAAAGACAATTATTGATAATAATAATAATAATAATAATAATAATAATAATAATAATAATAATGATAAAAATAAGAATAATAATAATAATGATAATAATAATACTAATAGTAGTAATAAAATAGTGCAGTACAAAACATACAACGAATACAATATTTTTAAGTACACACAGTAAGGAAAATTATGATTATATATAGCTCAACTTATCACATTAGAGATATACCATTATCTGAAAATATGAAAACAAAGATATAAAATAAGTTAAATGTCACGATGGCCGTGGGACTTCAGCCGGATGGTCTATGGCGAGTCCTTGGCATCAACCCTTTTGATTTGATTACCTGGTTGGGGTTTTCCGAGGTTTTCCCCAACCAAAAGGCAAATGCCAGGTAATATTTTGGCGAATCCTCGGACCTCACCTCATCTCACTACATCTCGCCAAAATATTGTAAAAAATTGCACAAAATTGTAAAAATTGTAGAAAATTACTAAATTGTAAAACTATAAAAATTTGTAAAAAATGTAATTGTAATATTGTAAAATTTTGACTTGTTCCACATCTTAAAACTTCATTGCTCATGTAAGATTTATGGGATAAAATAAATGAATGAATGAATGAATGAATGAATGAATGAATGAATGAATGAATGAATGAATGAATGCCACTACTTGTGTTACAGAATTAGATGGCTATCAATGCACTCTGCAGTTAACCGTATAACAACCCAACGGCTGGAAGTGAAAACAGAAGTCTTAATACACAATGAGAGAAATTAATTGGATAACCGCGCGTTTTTTTCGTTGTTCCTTCAATGAAACAACTGCTGAAAAGACTGTAAATGTATGGGAATACTGTAAAATGTTGTTAGACTGAGTTTCAATTACGTTGTACAACAAATCAAGATTTTCCTAATTCAACACAGACCAAAAAGTTACTGCAAACGTTGAAGTATAGTGGCGCTTGATGAACGTAATGAAACTAAACAATTTCAGCTTTAGGCCTACTGCTTGTAAACATCTCCAGTACAAAGAGGTATAGATCTCGCAAGCAGGGAATACCGACGGAAGGAATGCGAATGAAACAATACGATAAGGAAGAGACGGCGACGGGAAAGGTCACGAGATAGCTTGAATGGTATTCAAGAGTACAATCGGAATAGAAATGACATCGATAGAATCAGTCTTGCTTTGTGATAGTTACATTACAACTTTAGTTTGTTCCATTGCATGTGAATACGTGTCTTGTATCGCACGGTATTATTATTTCATTCGTAAACATATGTTGCGCGTTTAATTAGCTTCGAATTTTTCTCTTGCCACGTTCTTTATTTCCACAGCGATGTACTCATTTGTTCATCTTCTTGGAAGAGACAGTACTTCCATCGGCCCGCATCTCTCGCCCCCTCGGCGTGCCTACATACACACGTTAAAACAGACAGCAACGCCACCATTGCTTTTCGGTAATCGTTCCTTGCGCGAGCTATGCTAAATAAAAACCCGTTAAGAGAAATACTGAGTTCGAGCCTTCATTGTTAGGGTATATGTCTTGCTTGGCGAATTTCAGAAGTGGATTCAAAGCACTATCATAAAACCACAATCAGAAATAGGATGGGAATTTCAGTAAATTTTGAAATTAGGTCTGGACTAAAACGGAGTGCTGTATGTTGTTATAATTTTTAATAATTGTTTATATCTTATCTTAGCGTTACTTAACAATTAAGTGAAAAAAATTCTATATGAACGAAAGTCTGGTGGGTTTTATGACATATTGGTGAGATTTCATATGAGTGCAGTGGTTTTTCGCAAATTGGAGTTGGCAACACTGTTGATTCGTGACATCTTTGTGTGTCTTGCTTCTTTCCTCTGTGTGTGATATTATATCTTCAAACTTGTTCAAGTAAGTAATTTGGTGTTTGTTGTGGAGTGTGACGGAAATTATGATTTTTTACAAGTGTATTAAGTAAACGTTCTTAAATACAAAATAAGGCATGTCACTTCTGTATCCTGGGCCTGTGTATGTGGACTGATGGCCTTTTGTAGTAGATGTGTATTTCTAATGTTCATCAGTAGGGGCTAGAATTTATTTTAATATAATGTTGAATGTAGAGTATCCAACGCCCACTGAACGAATATTTCACTTTTATCACTGCCAATGTTGCGCTATAATCGTATATGCAAGGTAGGCTATAACATAAACCTAAACTAACCAAACCTAACCTGTCAAAGAAGCAACAAGTTATACTAAATATGTGTAAAATTGGCCTATGTCTCTATAGTGGGCGGGACATAAGTAACATTGACCAATAAAATTATTTGCTTCTTTTTTCCGTTTGTATAGCAATGCTATTGACAAAACTGTAGCCCATCATGAGTCTTTTTTTTTTTATTAAATGGCCATATTTCATTGCATTTTCAGGAACGAACATTTCTGAAAAGTGGCGGAAACACGGTTCAGATTTCAAAAACTTCGTGAAATAATACAACACCGGATTTAAAAAAACTGCTAAAATGGATCATTGTTACCAAAAAAAAATTACTTTTCAATAACGTAGCACAATTTTTTACTTAACTGTTTAACGACGCTGTATCAATTACGAGGTTATTTAGCGTCGATGGGATTGGTGGTAGCGAGGTGAGGCCGGGGATTCGCCATAGATTATCTGACATTCGTGTTACAGTTGGGAAAAATCTCGGAAAAAACCCAACCAGCCCAAGCGGAGTTGGAATCCGCGCCCGAGCGCCTCAGTCGACTGAGCTACGCCGGTGGCCCATAGCATATTATGCTTTCATTTGTATAAGGCTACTTATGTACCAGGCGTACCCAAAGCCTGAGGAAACCAAACCTAATCTGTCATTGATCCTCGACCTTACGAAAATTCGCTTAAGTTTTATTCCACAGTGCCACAATTTACACAGACGCATTTATGGAATAATATACCCTGTCTTAACAAGAGAATTTGCACCTTTTTCAGTATTTCAAAAGTTCCAGAAGCGTCCATTTACCATCGTCGCGCAAACCACGCACTGTGAGCCCTTTCCCTTCCATGATCGTTAATCAAAACCGTTGCTTACGAGATTATACAAGCTGGCGCATAGCACGATCGAGAGTGGATCTCTGAGAGCCATGACAACTTCTGCCGCTAGGTTCGCCTCGCTCTACTAAGAAATGATGAATAGTTCCATTACTAAGCATTGTGTATCTGGATAATAGTTTGATTAATTGTGCATTATTGAGCCACTACGAAAATTATAAATATGCCAAGCATATTACAGTCTTATTTGAGATTTATTGATGACTTGTTAAATATCAGTAAGCAGATTTTCAGCGTCATTTAATGGAATTTACAATTTTGTTCCACGAAAGTCTGAATTTGTTGAATTAAAAATTTTGCTTCCAAACTACATTGTTCATCTGGTTCATTTACTTTGGCAAGTTGATTGTTTTCAGTTCCGTGATTTTCCTTCAGATTTCCTTCCCTCTAATTTGTTATAATTGCTGAAAGTGAACTACCGGTTTCTGCTACTTTCAGACATTATTATTATTATTATTATTATTATTATTATCATCATCATCATCATCATCATCATAATCATCATAATCATTATTATTATTATTATTATTATTATTATTTCATGTATTGTGGGTCCCTATCACCACGGCATGGCGCGTCCTCAGGTTGCAGATAGAGAAGACGGCCTCCAGATATGGAGGGCAGCTGCGAATATATTGAATAAGCAGTCGTGGACAGCCGATAAGGGGTGGTCCTCCAGCTTGGGGGTTGGGCGAAGGGCTAACAACCCATCACCGTAAAAAACAACTTGTTACGAAACCTAGCAATAGGCCTAAGCCTCGGAATGGGACTGATTCTCTGGCACGACCACAGCAAAGGATGACGTGAATATATTAGGAGAAAATCCACAAACGATTAGGGAAAACGCGGAAATTCTACTTGAAGCAAGTAAAGAGATAGGGTTGGAAGTAAATCTCGAAAAGACTAAGTATATGATTATGTCTCGTGATCAGAATGTTGTACGAAATGAAACTATAAAAGTTGGAAATTAATCCTTCGAAGAGGTGGAAAAATTCATATATCTTGGAGCAACAGTAACAAATGTAAATGACACTCGGGAGGAAATTAAACGCAGAACAAATATGGGAAATGCCTGTTATTATTCGGTTGAGAAGCTTTTGTCGTCTAGTCTGCTGTTAAAAATCTGAAAGTTATAATTTATAAAACAGTTATATTACCGGTTGTTCTGTATGGCTGTGAAACTTGGACTCTCACTTTGAGAGAGGAACAGAGATTAAGGGTGTTTGAGAACAAGGTGCTTAGGAAAATATTTGGGGCTAAGAGGGATGAAGTTACAGGAGAATGGAGAAAGTTACACAACGCAGAACTGCACGCATTGTATTCTTCACCTGACATAATTATGAACATTAAATCCAGACGTCTGAGATGGGCTGGGCATGTAGCACGTATGGGCGAATCCAGAAATGCATATAGAGTGTTAGTTGGGAGGCCAGAGGGGAAAAGACCTTTGGGGAGGCCGAGATGTAGATGGGAAGATAATATTAAAATGGATTTGAGGGAGGTGGGATATGATGATAGAGACTGGATTAATCTTGCTCAGGATAGGGACCAATGGCGGGCTTATGTGAGGGCGGCAATGAACCTCCGGGTTCCTTAAAAGTCAGTAAGTATTATTATTATTATTATTATTATTATTATTATTATTATCATCATCATCATCATCGTCATCATCATCATCATCATCATCATCAACATCAAATTAATATAGTTCTTAGCTTGTCTTGCCTTAAGGCAATCAGTAGCGTTATTCGAGGAAAAGAATATGGTTTACAATCATCATTTGTAGTGGCGAAATATTCTACGACAATGGTTAATAATTGAATAGGTCATTAGAAAAAGGGCCCAAATCCACAATTCTAAATTTTTCAGGAGAGACAAAAAAAAGAATAGTGACTTCTTGTAATTTGCAGAGCTCAATGATTTTTTCTCTCATGGTAGATAGGGTATCCACACACTTGCATGTAATGTTTGAATGTTCTACTTGCTTTAGTTTATTAAATACATATTTATTAATTCTGCGAATTTGGGCCCTTTTTCTACTGAATTAGTTTAGACGACATAAAAAATGGAAATTGGGGGAAAAAAAAATGTTATTCTGCTATCATTGCATTAAAACAGTTAACTACTAGTTACATACAAACTATGTATCACATTTAGAAACTGAGGAACAAAAATATGCAGTTATGTGCAATGAAAAATCATCATAATGTCTTACTCGTCGTCTGCAGTAATGATATGGTTAGCAATTTAGTTTCTATAATAGACAAGAGCACTCTATTTATTAATGTACTTTGTGAGTTTAAGAACATCTTTGAGTTTATTTGCATTTATAGGTAGCATTGTGGTAGGGCCTATACAAAGGCTGTGTTGGAAAAGGTACTGTTTTAATACCAGGTTTTATAACTGAAATTTCTCACCCTCATGTCTCCACATTATCTTTATGTTGGTCCCTAAATACAAACTCCTTATATTTTGTTATTTGAAATTTATAACCTTTATTTGTTACAACTTTTTTTGAAATACGGTACACAAAATGCAGAAACATAGTCTTTGATCATAAATCCTTTGACATCAACAACAGTGAATTTTTCATTTATCATTGTCTCCGACGATAAATGGTCAGTTAAAGTTGTTTACATTTGATACTCTTATTTCATTAACAAAATGAATTGGAGGTGTGGAACGGTGTGAGATGGTTTCGGATCTTTTTAGGGATTACATGAAGCCCAACTGTTAAGAACTAATCAACCGCATTTCCAAAATTTAGCCTCCACAGAATCTGTAAAATTGTCTGCAAATAACACGCCACTGCACTGCTTGTTTCGCCCTCATTAGTTTTTGTTATTGTACCTATTTTAGAATAAACTGTTGGACGAAGGCTTTGATGCAACCGACATGTCAGACCTCGGGCTAAAAGGTAGGATGTTAGTCTGTCCGCGGTAGTTTTTTTAATCTCCATATTTTATTGATGAGAAATCTGAATTCTTTTTTTTCTAAACCACCGAAATATGTTGTATTTATTTAATGTTTTCGGCAACAGTATATTTTATAGTAACTTGCTAGCTAATTTCATACACTGGCCGAAATTTAGTGAGCAATGAAAAATTGTCCATTACACAAGCAGACAAGTAAATTTACGCACTTGAATGTACCTACGTTTAAGGTTATACTTTTCTTCAAATTGTGTCTTGCAGGTATTAATAATAATATTATGAAGTTGACAATGAGTAAGCAATACGATTACGCAAGTCAACAATGTCGCAGCAAAACAACGGCAAGATAAACAGGAAGTCTTAAAGTGAGAAGAGAGAATGCATCATTGAGTGAACAGAAGAACGTCCCATATCCTGGAAATGGGACCTTTTTCTAGTCAACCCATATTTTAACAGTAATTTTAGCATGCTTAGAGTTGGTTCAGCGGGACACTTTTCCACTCAACAGATGCGCGCTTACATCTAGTATGTTTATATGCAAAAAAGTGAATTTAAAAAAAAAAGTGGAGTTGGGCCCTTTTTCTAATGACCTATTCAATTACTGCTGAATATTGACACATACACGATTTGCATTATTTAGGATACAACACACGCAGCAATGCGATTTTAATGTTGAGCATGCCAAGTTTAGTGTAACGTACTCCCATCATCCTCCAAGCCAAATCTAATATTATTACGACATTACGAGTAATAAATAAATAAATGAATGAATGAATGAATGAATGAATGAATGAACGAACGAACGAACGAACAAAAACAAACAAACAAACAAACAAACAAACAAATACTACAATTATTCGTTATGATAAAGTACAATTATTACTGCATGGTGCACCGAAAATTTTACTTTATGTTTCAATTAAATTGACATGTTGTCATGAGTGACGACAGAAAACAGCTGAGGGGAGCGAGATTCAGACATTACTAAAAATGAAATGGGGATCGGGGAGAGCAGATGCGCATGTGCCGATGGGCGGAAAATTCTAAAAAATATTGTCCCTGAGATATTTGTTTATATTTTGGGAAATGATCAAATTCGAAAACCATTTCTATCACATATATTGCAGTCTAACATCCTAATTAATTTAATTCTAACTCCTAATTTAAGAACTGTTTACACACACTAAAATATCATACATTTGCTATTACTACCCACCACTGGATTAATCTTGCACAGGATAGGGACCGATGGTGGCGGGCTTATGTGAGGGCGGCAATGAACCTGCAGGTTTCTTAAAAGCCATTTGTAAGTAACAGGTTAATCAGCAGGCCTATTAGATATTTATTTCACCGCTGAAAGTTGTACAAGAAAAATCGCACATTTGTACTAATCATGTATTGTGACTGCTGTTTGCTTTAGTAAAAATCATAACACTTCAACATCAATATATTTTTAAAAAGAAAGGGATAAGTTAGGCCTACTTACAAATGATTAAATTATGGAGTCAGGGAAATTGAAGATAATACAGTACCTTAATTCATTGGAATAATAATAATAATAATAATAATAATAATAATAATAATAATAATAAATGAATACGTAAAAATTGTAGACTACAGTGTTCATGTAAAATATATTAAGTTTCTTTCATTATTTCCGAAAAGGTACGGTGTATGAATTGAACAAGAGAAAGGTAGTACCTTAGTTTATAATATGTAATATCTTTTAATATCAAGACTGACAGCCTTTTATTGTAATATAATTGAGACGTAGAAGTTTGGAAATTACGTCTATTGTCCATAAAATATTGTACGAAGCATTTAATAAGCAATGGTGAGTCCTTTAAATGTCCCAAATGTCAATGTCTTTTAAGTGTTCTGCTATGAATATTTAATATAGAACAGCGCTCCGAGCGACAGAATTGGCATTACGAGGGAACCACTTCAGACCCATATTTCAAGCGCTATGCGCCAGCTTGTATAATCTCGTAAGCAACGATCAAAACACTCAATGATATGATCCAACTTCACAGACTATAGGCCTAATCAAATCTACCGTCCTATACTCTACGAACGCCAATTAGCGGGAAATCCGTACACTGACTTATCACACATTAATTACGAGAAAACATTGCCACAGTATCTCCACAATCTTAGAAGCATAACTTATGGACGTCTGGTCACCAGAGAGCCATTTCTACCACGAAATAGGTGAAATCACAAAAATCAAATAGGCTAGACCAGATCTGCAAGACTGTAGCTCCTGAGAGCGACTTTTTACTCCCCTTTCTTACCTCACCAACCTTTTCTACCAGTACGGTCATGACGTTCTAGTTACGCTCGGCTACATCAACATTTATTCTCGCGGCGGCAGGTATACATCCCCAATACGCTATCAAGAATTACAAATGAACAGATTAGGAACATACCTTTAGAAAGTAAGAGAAAAATGAATGAGGGAAATAAATAAATTAAAAGATATGTAAAATAAATTTTAAAATGTATGTGTGCATATAATATAAGAACGTCTACCTATGTATGTATCGTCCTATTACCAGTAAAGCCGAGTAAATCCACTTTTTGTGTGAAATAAGTTAAGTACAGTCCCCCACTTTCTTTCCGTGCTCTGTATTCTACTAAAATGGAATAAGTCTGAAATGTTGCATGTAGGCAACAAACCAATTACTTTATTTGAATAATTTATTATGATTTTTCGTGCATTAATAAAGTTTTAATTCCTGTTTTTACAGAATTTGTATTACTGGTCTTAACTGGTTTTACTAGTTGTAGCAACTCTCTACATGTCAGGTATTATGCTGATAGGTAATAAATCGTAACCTAGATACGATTTATGTAAACTTGGGAGCGCATCTAATCTGTCCCCAGCTCCATGATAGTCTGAGAGTAACCCTTGACATCCAGCAGTACAGTGAGCAGTATTATTCCTTTCCAACACTTTGAGGACGAATTTTTATATACTTGATAACATATTTGATAAAAACGAAATATCTAATAGATAGAAGTGACCTTGAAAGCTGTGATCCCATTCATTCCACACAGTTTCCATGAGAGAGATGAAGTAGCTGTTAGTGGAAGAAGGACACTAGTGACTTCTGAATGCTGTTTGAAGGTTTCACTGTTTTCTTGCTTTCTGGTGTGCAGGATGGCGAAACCCAATCCCATCCCCGACCTCAAGCAGCGAGTGAAGACCCTGGAGGGTCAGGTTAGACTGCTGCTTCCTCTAATAGAGGAGAGGTTGGACTCGCGGTCCCTGCAGGGCCTGGAGTCAAGGAAGGAAGAGGAAAAAGTAGGGAGCAGCAACGACATTGAGGAGCTGAAGGAGAAATTGGAGCTGAGAGAGAGGGAATTAAGAGAAACACAGGCTGAAATGAAAAAGCTGAAAGAAGAATCGGAAAGGGTAAGAGTTCCACTGTTGCCATATTTACAGTTACTGCTGAACACCTTAAATTGGTTCACAGTTAAGGCTTTATTCCACAGAATTATATGTTCATACCAGGCATTCAGTAAATCCGTGACGTGGAAAATTGAAGGAGAGTTAAGACCAATCTGTAGCCATGTACAAAATGTGAAGATAGAATTAGTAATGTCGTGTTGTTTAGTACAATACATTCAGTAGTTCGTTGTGAGTTATTCTGTTTCTCATCACACTATCACTTTACTGACTGAGCTACGTCTGAACCTGATTCCTTTGTTGTTTGCAGGATAAAGCAGAACTGATACAGTTGAAACAGAAATTTGAAGAAGAGCACCAGTTGCGTCTTCAGCAAGAAAAGGTACGTGATGAGCTGTTACTGTGGTTACAGATACAGATTAGACAGTTGAGGGAACATTAAAAGTTGGAGCAGTAAGCAAGAAAAACTTTTGTGCGAGATCGTGCGTATTTGCTTGCTTTCCGCACAGAACCAATACGCGGTAAGTGTGAAATACCACATTCAGTATTCCCAACGTAACACACATTACAATTTCCCTCTTCTTACCGCTTAAGTGCCATATTCATTTTACTGCTTTAGGCTTTTAACATATTATTTTTAAAGACGTTTAACATAGTAATAATTATAAATTGGAAACTTACCACAGCAATTTCACCTAAATTGCACTGTTAATTATTGTTTTTAAATATTTGCAAAAATTAAGTAAACTCTACAACACCACAAAAGTTACTGCATTTGTAATGCAAGTAACATTAAGGAAGCCGTGAAAAAATCAACAAGATTCCAGATGCCGATGTTATTACTGCAATATGTTATATAAATAATATTGTTAAAATATTAAAATGAAAAATAAATCATTACATAACCTTACCGTTTGTTTTAAGTTCGCATTTATAGACTGGGGAAAAAAAAAGACAGTCGTATATCACGGCCTGCTGGAATATAGTAAACACAGAAAACGTTTTAAAGCAACAATGTTGAAGATAGATATTTTTGTTTTGCAAATTTGCCGTCATTGAACAGAAACCAAGATGGAGATTTCATTGCAACTAATTAGAAATTCCTCTTTCAGGTATGTAATAAACGATCTTCGCACAAAATAATGTACGATACACGATCGGTATGTTTGTTTTCATGTTCTCGGAAATTAAAAAAGCTCAACTACGTTTCGCTTTTTCCATCTTTTCCTCGAACATGAAAACATCAACATACCGCTCTTGTAACGCATATTACTATAAAATAGGCCGACACGCTGACACAAAAACGTGTTCATAATGGGCATTTAGTTAAATGATAAGTATGGGTACTCCATTGTATATTACTACGTAACATTACTACCAATATCTGAAAGACAAAAACGGCCATAGCTAAGTGACAGGAGGTCGAGAACTGTGGCAATCTCAGAGTGGACATTTTATTTTTATTTTATTGGGTTATTTTACGACGCTGTATCAACATCTAGGTTATTTACCGTTTGAATGTAAAGAAGGTGATAATGCCGGTGAAATGAGTCCGGGGTCCAGCACCGAAAGTTACCCAGCATTTGCTCGTATTTGGTTGAGGGAGAACCCCGGAAAAAACCTCAACCAGGTAACTTGCCCCGACCGGGAATCGAACCCGGGCCACCTGGTTTCGCGGCCAGACGCGCTGACCGTTACTCCACAGGTGTGGACCAGAGTGGATATGTTGCAGTAGTTATAAACAAAAAAATAATAAAAACAAAAAAGTGTCTGTTTTTCAGAAATTTGCTTCTCAAATCGGGACTCTGTATTCGATAGACACAGTGATAGTAATTTACAATTTCAAGGAGATTTCTCGCTTCTTTTATGGCAGTGATAGACGAGAAACTTATTTAGTATAAATGCAAGCTTACAAACACAAATTAGGCCTGCCAAGAATTTAATAGCGTCTTTTGAAAACCAGAGGTAATTATTCTTGCATTCCTTTGATCCAAAACTGTTCGGTTTCTGCGAAAGGAAGTATCGTCGCACCATCGGATCTGTGCCCCTTCAGCGCTGTCGTCGTTCTTGGAAAAGTTAACGCCTCTACTCACCCCATTCCACCCCTTTCTCTCCCACTACGTCAAACAGCAGGCCACGAACCTTGCTGAATAGGGATGTTGCCAAACTTCCGCCAAACAGTGTCATGTCTCTTGAATATTGCTTATAATAATGTAAGGTTAATTATTACTTATTCATAATTTAATTTAAGTAGGTCTAATGACGCTGATTGACTTACGATTGTTTGCAGATAATTATATTATTACAGTGGATATTTATTGGTTAAATTGAAATTACATCAGAAACGTCATCGCTTTGCCAGCATTTTTAACAGTATAATGTGGATGTATCCATGTTTCGTCTAAATACACAATATACTTTCCTTCTCTGCGAAATTTCGCAATTTTTCTTAAATAACTGGCCCTCTATGCTACAATATCATTTCTTTCAATCAAAATACATCTTGTATTTCTAAATTTTTTTAAATCTAAATCCCATGTCTCGAATCACTTTCCGAAGCGTTTCTCTCCCTCCTTGGAAATTTACTGCTTCTCTCGCAAAATTCAATAATTTCTCCAATGTCAGAACTTCTTTCTGCATCGTATAAAATTCTTGTATCTTTCTTCTTAAGGGGACACTCAACTTAAAAATTGCAGAAAAAGTGTCATAGAAATGAAAAATTAAATTTCTACACTAATTTATGTGACAGAACTAAATCAATGCGCAGAATTCTTCCCCTATTCATTGAGAAGTCACAATCAAAATGCACAAAGTCAAAAAATAAAAAATAATTAAAAGTGATATTTCAATTAATGATTGATTAAAAATTGAAATATTTTTTATTTTGAAAAGTATTGAATCTAACGAGCTAAGATTTTGCATGTTACTTTCCATGTGTATATTAAACTTTTTCTCCAAATTTGAAAAAGATTGGTCAAATAGGAAAAAAGTTCCAAAATATAGTTGAGTGTCCCCTTAAAATACATCCGTCCATATCATCTACAAGAATTAAAGTTCCCTTGGTCTGTTCTTCTCTGGTGATTCCAGCTTTTCATCTCCTGCACAGACTCCCTCTCTCCTGATTTCCTTTATAAGGACCTGTCTATATAAATTACATAAAAGTTGTATTATTAGTATTAGTTAAGTAAGTAATTTTAATACGTAATCAATTGAAATAAAATAAGCCCCACCTGTGATATCAGCTGTTCTTTTCGTTGCTGATTTATAGGAAACAGATATTGACCTGTTTGTTTCTCTTCATCGCAAAATGCTATTACGTACTTGCTTAATAATATTTCTTTCACCACTTCATGCTACAGTATTCATGTTGAGTTGACAACACTGGACTGCAAGTGCAAATAAACTGTCCCGCAAGAAGGCTCAAAATTGTGAGTAGTGGGGGAGAGAAAGAGAGAGAGATAGAAAAGAGAGAGATAGGAATGCAGGGAGAGAAATGAATTGCCGAGGCTGAAAAGGAATTAAGGTTCAGTTCGCATATCTTACGGGGGCACAGATCCGATGGTCGGACTATACCTGTACGTATAGTTTCACCACTCCAACACTCATTCATAGTTTTCTGTCTAAAAGGGAGTTCTTTCACTGCAAGTCCAGCACGCTTCAATAAGCTTATTTCTTTTTTCCGCCTTCCTCTTAGTGTCCTCATATGATTCATATATCGTAATGTCGTCTATCATCTGATATCTTCTTCTGCCCGAACTCTTCTCCCGTTCACCATTCCTTCCAGTGCATCCTTCAGTAGGCAGTTTCTTCCCAGCCAGTGACCCAGCCAATTCCTTTTCCTCTTCCTGATCAGTTTCAGCATCATTCTTTCTTCACCCACTCTTTCCAACACAGCTTCATTTCTTATTCTGTCTGTCCATTTCACACGCTCCATTGAATTGCCTATTCCGATCTCTCGCCTTGCAGGCAGAAGTAAAATCATTTTTTTTTTTTTTTTTTTTTTAGATTTTACATGGATTTGTATTTTTTTTTGATGGGGTACCATTAAGGTATTGGGGGGGGGGGGTTGCAAAGAAAAACCTCGGTCAGAAATGGGTTCCATCTTCAAAAAGTTTGTTTCGCAATCACTGGTGTAGAGGACCTATAGCCCATTTATTTTAGGTCTTATGAAAATCCGAATTACGTTGTGGGAAATTTGATGAACCACAGCTCATTTTTTTAGGACTTATCATGAAAATACGATTTACAGTATGTACTGGTAATGTACTCGATCTGTGGCCCATTTCTTAAGAGTTCATCGTGAAAATGAAGATTATGCTCCTGCAGATGTTAAATTTATTTTAGGACACACAACATTTTATTTGACTTCTTAGGGACAACCATATTCAATTCAATTTATTTGGCCATTAGACATACAGTTTTATGCTTTGTCAGAATACATTGAAAAACATATAAATACATTTTAAAAAACACTAATAAAAGAAACAGTAAAATTTATGTAATACAATGAAATCATGAAATAATTTGAAACTTTTAAATTAAAGAAAAGTAACTAAATTGCAATTGCAATTAAACTTATTTATTAAAATACAATTTCATACAAATTTGCGTTGAAAAACTCAGGAACAGAATAAAAAGAATTATTTAGTAACCAATTGTAAAATCTAGTTTTGAAGCTATTGATTGGTAATTTGTAATATTGACTTGGAAGCTTATTATATAATTTCATCCCCATAATTAAAAAGTTTGTGTTGCTCTTGTGTAATCTACAATATGGAATATTAATTTGTTCACTATTTCTAATTTCATGATCATGTATATTGGTCACTAATGAGTAATTGTCGATATTTTGTCGAGTGTAAAGTACTAGATCATATAGCCTATATACAAATTTATGATTGTTAAAATCCGTGATTGTCTGAAAAGTGGCCGACAATGTTCCAGATAGTTTGATTTACATAAAATTCTAATGACTTTCTTTTGTAAAATCAAGACGCTTCCAATTTTGGTTCCATTTCCCCAGAAAATTAGGGCATATCGGATCATCGACTGAAAGAAAGAAAAGTAGGCACATCTTAAATAATTCTGAGAAACGCAAGTCGTTAATTTCTTTAACAAATATAAAACTCTTGGTAGCTTTGTGCATATGTATTCGATGTGCTTATCCCGTGTTAAACTGGAGTCTATAAAAAGTCCTAGAAATGTTTTGTAGTTGAGTCTGTTGTCCTTATTTATTAGATGCAGGATAAGACGTTTTATTTGAAAGCTTCTATCCAAACATTATACGTTGGTAGCTGTTGTCTCATTTCCTGATGCTGTATACCGGCCATCAGCTTGATTCCTTCATGAAACCTGTTGCTTCAAGTCAGACTATCACCTAAGTAGCTGAGTTTTCTCTAATGCAGAATTGTTTATATTACAGAGTTACCAGGATCAGCTGGGGAAGCTGAGACAAGAACTGGAGGCTGAGAGGGAGATGAGGCGCCAGCTGGAAGATGTAAGTGTGAGCTGTTACCATGGTTACAATTACGAGGGGATTTATGAGCTCCATTCAGTCAATAATAATAATAATAATAATAATAATAATAATAATAATAATAATAATAATTATACTTTATTTGTAGAAGAAAGATAGTCATTGTTTTTTTTATTTGTAAACACTCTAGCACCCCAGAAAGTGAAAGTTACATATTTGTACTCAGGGAGCATTCCACGTATTTTTAAAGATATTTTATTAAATAACAGGATAACAAGTATAGAAGAAAGAGAAAAGAAAGAGAAAAACACAGATCTCACAATAATTGGAACTTTAAATTTTCTCTCTAAACGGCAATTTTTAATTCATTTTTTGAAATAAGGACCTTCAGCAAATTGTATGTTTGCGAATTTAGCTGTTATCTTGTTATAGGCCCAAAGCCTTGGACCGAAGTTGCTGCTGTGATTGTATGTTTCTGTAGGTCCAACTATACGCATGGAGAGAGATCTGAACCAAGCTCATCAGGTTGATCATGAAAAGAGGGCCATTTATGAACCTTGTATTCCCTACCTTAGTGCCAAGTATAACATCCCTCTCTTCAATTCGTCAGTGACAGGTTTATTTTTTGGTGCTCGGAGTTCTTTACCAAAATTTACATATCATTTTTTAAAACAATTATCAATATCATCTTTTGAAATTCAAAAAATCATCTCGCAAATTCTTAAAGATTCCCTGCAGATTATACAGTTTCATTTATACCACTCAGAAGGCCTTTATGAAGGATATGCTAATTTTAAATAAAATCTTTTATTTATAAGTATAATTTTATAGTCATCTTCTAAGATTTTATTTAATAATTGATAATCAATGGTGCTTAATTATTACATTTTATTTCTATAACAATATTCATATTTAATTGATTAGGCCTATATTTATTTGCTAATAATTTCCGGATCCTAGTGGTCATCCTTAAATAAGGCCGGACGAGTTATCTCTCTCTCTCTCTCTCTCTCTCTCTCATGTAGGTAGTGTCAACCATATGTTGTCTGTTTTTTTCGTCCTTTTTTTAAATTTATTTATTGTCGCTTTAACTTATAACAAAAGTCATATCGTGACAAAGACTTATTTTAAGAGGAGCATAACATTTAACAAGTTAATTCATTACAGTAAACATTACGCAGTTTTATGAAATAACCCAGTTAATTTAAAAAAAAAAAAAAAAACTTTATGACAAGAAGGTTCTTGCTATATCGTTGGCGATTTTTAGTTGTAATTGATTATATTGAGGACAGTCCTGGATGATGTGCTTCACAGAAAGAGTTTCACTGCAAGTGTTACTAACTGGAGGAGGTTTCTTCCTTTTTAGTAGTAGTAGTAGTAGTAGTAGTAGTAGTAGTAGTAGTAGTAGTAGTAGTAGTAGTAGTAGTAGTAGTAGTAGTGGTTTATTTTGCCTGGCAGAGTTGAGGCTGTGAGGCCTTCTCTTCCACTCAACCAGGTTTCAATAATATACATGAAATACAGAATAAGATTACAAAACAACACAAAAGAAGATACCTTAGAAATTACATAAAATATAGCAGAAAATTACAATAGTCAAGATCAGCTACATAATATAAAATTACAAATAGTCAAGATCGGTTACATAATATATAAAATAAAGTAGAAAATTACACATAATCAAAATCAGTTACATAACATAAGGGGAATACACACACACACACACACACACAAACAAACACACAATTTATAAGACCTAAAATGCCCGAGATAAATTCGACGATTAATTTACTTGAAATATATTATACAGTTAATATACTAATAGGAGAATACATGTGGGTTACAAGACATAAAATGTTGATTAGCAAAGTCCTACTAAATGGCATACAAACACAAATGATTAATTGATAGAACAAGGTTATGCTGTGAACGTGTATCACGGTTGTGGTGGGATGCTAAAAGTGTGAAGCGAGGAACTAGGTAAATAGGTGTGGAATTATTTAAAATCTGATACAGCAAATAAAGTGAATGGTAATCATTTGTTTTTATATTTATCTGAATACAAATTAAATATATTTCGGTTTTTATGTACAAAATTCAATAAGACATTGTTATAAATTTCATGCATAAGTTTTAGAAGACCATAGAAATAGGCTATGAGAAAAGTAATCTTTTATATACATTGAAATGTCACATTTTTATTGCAATAATTATATTATAAACATTAATATTTTGTATTCGAGTGTACAGTAGGCTTTCAATATTCTATATTAAAATATCGACCTAGTTTTTAAAAACTATACCAAGTATTCATGATAACCAGGGAGAGAAAAATCGTTTTAATTTCTTTTCTGAGAACCTTTACCAATATCTTGGCTATAGCCTATTGTAAATTATTTTCACTTTTTACCTTCCTGACAGATCACAGAGTTTTAAAAATAAATTCAGTAAGTCAAATGTTGTCCCCATATGCTGTCACACCCGTTAGAGCATTTTATGCGAGAATATTTCTGTCATCAATCAACTTTCTAAATTTATTTTCTTGTGGTTGCAGTTTGAGATCCAGTCATATATATTAATGACGTTTTCTTCAGTCCTTAATTTCCATGGGAGTTGTAAATCTTCCTTGATTGTGTGCAAATGTCACATCAGTCACAATGGAATGACATTACTGTCATTACTACTGACATTACTGTAATTATGACTACTGTTACTACTAGTGACATTACTGTTGTTATCGCTACTCTTACTACTACTGGCATTACTGTTGTTATGGCTACTGTCACTACTACTGCCATCAGCTTCACTCAGCCTAGTGAACTATAATAATAATAATAATAATAATAATAATAATAATAATAATAATAATAATAATAATGATTTATTTTAGCTGGCAGAGTTAAGGCCGTAACTGTCACCCAGCTGACTGAGCTTCCTCTGACCAGATTGTTTTGTCTGCTGCAGAAACACAGAGCTGCGGCTGAGGTCAGGTCTGACCTGGAGGAGAAGGACGGCCAAGGAAGGACTCAGCTACACCGGGCAGCTCTGCGGGGGGACACACACAGGGTGCAGCTGCTCCTGGATGCAGGCAGCCCGGTGAACGCCGAGGATCATGCTGGCTGCACTCCCTTGTACCTGGCAGCATGTGGAGGCCGCCAGGATGCGTGCAGGGCGTTGCTGGCTGCCGGGGCGCGGTTGGAAGTGAAGTCACGACCATCTGGCTGCACTGCTCTGCATATGGCTGCATACAATGGGCACCGTGCAGTGTGTGATCTGCTGCTGGCAGCTGGGGCGCGGCCCAACGAGCTTGCTGCAGACCGGTGGACTGCACTGCACCGTGCAGCATATAGTGGCCACGCCCCAGTGGTGCAGCTGCTGTTGCAGCATGGCGCTGAGCGGGGGGCGAGGGATAAGCATGGACAGACGGCCCTGGACCTGGCGCGTCAGCGGGGGTACAGAGAAGTGGCGGCCATGCTGCAGGGCTGAGCAGGCGCAGTGCTGCCAACACGACAGCAATACCATTATACCACAGTAATCGGCGGGAAAGTGTTGTGTTGGTATCACTGCTCTGCATGTAATGCTGTTACTTCATTGCTCTAGGCCAGAGATGTCCAAAAGGTGATTCGCGAATCACTGTGTAGTCACTATCCAACCTGCAATGTAACCACCTCCATTCGCCCTCCTCCCCCGTAAGGCACCCTGACTGCCATAGCGTGTGCTTGATACAGTAAACAAGTCAGTGGCGGGCGTACCAGGCGTATAAGGTGGTTTACGAATGTCTCTGTCCAAGCCTTCGACCTCCAAATTTAATGTAGAGTGGGAACTGGAGTTTCTTTGAATTTTGAATTCATTTTAATAAAGCTGTCAAATAAGTCGCATTATAATGAAGAAATAATATAATTTCAGTTTTGTTTCCGTTTTGACAGAACTGAAATTGTATTATTTTTTCATTATAGAGTTTCTTTGCTTTGAAGATGGTGATAATATAAAATGTCTTATATGTTCCAAGATAATTTCTGACATGTTTCGAGGGAATGTAAAGCGTCATTTGTTGCATGGCATAGATGAAATCTATTATTGATTATTATAAATATTATTATATTTGCGTTATTGAATATTATTTTACCATTATTATTATTATTATTATTATTATTATTATTATTATTATTATTATTATTATTATTATTATTATTATTATTATTATTATTATGCATATTCCTTCATTATTCCAGGAGTAGATCGGGCAAAAAAGTTGAGTAACCTGTTAAATAAGCATGCTCTGCATATTGACGTTCCTGCACCTGACATGACAGAAAAAGACTTGTTAGTTAAACTGTGTCATGGGAGATAGCCGAATCTCTCAAATCATTTCAGGAAGGCGAGTTTGTAAAAAAATGCATGGTTAGAGTCTCAGAAATTTTGTGCCCCAAAGAATTGCAACACTTTCACAATTTACACCTTTCTCGACAAACTGTTGTACGAAGAATTAAAATATCTGACATATATAGGCAGATTGATGCTACAATTCATAACGTTTTAAATTTTTCTCTTGCTTGTGATGAAAGCAATGATTTGATAGGTACGGCTCAGTTATCTGTATTTATACGAGGTGTTGAAGAATATTTATTAGACCGGATTCCTTTAAAAAGTAACACCACTGGAGAAGAAATATTCAATGACCTTTGCTCTTGCATACATAAACATAATTATTCACAGTAGTCAAAGCTAGTGTCCATAGCAACTGATGGAGCCCGTTCCATTATTGCCGAGAAAAAGGATTTAATTGGCAGACTAAAAGTACAGTATTTCTTAACGAAAAAGATGTATCAAATTTCTACACAATACATTGCATTTTTCATCAAGAAGCCCTTTATGAGAAAACTTTGAATTTTCAGCACGTCATGGATGTGGTGATACGTAATATAAACAAAATTCGAAACAGTCAAGATGTAGGACCCGCATGACGGACCAGTGTGTGATGTAACTCCGGATTTCAATGCAATATTGCTGAAACAAATATGTGAAACGAACAAGGCTAATTTCAGTAGAATACATTTAATTCATTATTATACTTAGCCATAAATATTGGTTTATTTTTACATCAGCCTAATGATGATTATGTATTTAATTTCCATTTACATGGGCCTTGTAGTTCATAATAGTTTATTTACAAAGTGTTTTGAATCTATTTAATGGTTTATACTACGAGTAGTTATCACACTATTCCAACGCCTATAGTTTGTTTATGTATTTATTTGAATTTTTATTTGTATTAATTAACAAATTGTTATTTTGAATCAAGTTAAAGTACACAAACTTCCCCGATGATGTTTAGCGTACAATAAACCACCACTGTTCTAGTTAACTCACCTGTCGCTACCTACATCTTCAACCCTCCCACCCAAGGTCATGAGCTTATGCAAGTAGCGTCTTGCAAGTGATTCGGCGCAGACGATCCTTTTGGACGCCCATGCTCTAGGCTGTCGTTACTCTCGTGTTGTGTGGCTGTGTTGTCTGCTAAACTTTTCTTGTCAATAATAACCGCCACTGTTCCTGCTCGTCATTAAGCATTGCAAAGCTCTTGACACGCCACTGACGCCTTGTTAATAATAATAATAATAATAATAATATATTATTATTATTATTGTTATTATTATTGTTGTTATTATTATTATTATTATTATTATTATTATTATTATTATTATTATTATTATTATTTCCATTAATATTCGATTCTCTTTATAGGTAGGCTATTTGCTGTTCAAATTTCTGTATACAATATAAATAAATACATAAAATATGGGGTAATTGTTTATTGGTATCACTGTCCGTTTAAAACATATACATGACTTCTATTATTGTATGACTGTGTTACGCCACTGATTCTTCAGCACCTCGACTAGACTATTACAAGCACAGTAAGTATGCCGCCTCGCCTTGGTACGCCACTGATTGCCGCTAGTGTTCCTGCTGTTCACATGCACACCAATACTACGGCCATTTTTGCATCTATATTTATTCGAAATATTTTATTATATGAAGAAAAGCATTTCGGTTGGCATCACTGTTCCTGCACGAACTCGACATTCACTCCTACAAACTTGTCTTAATTACGTCGATAAATACGCCACTGCTAACTTGAAAAACAGTCATGTACTTTGTAATCGCCATATTGCAGAAGGTGTAAGTGTGAAATTAAGCAGACTTTATATCTCACGATATGCGAAGAACAAAACTAGCCTCATCAATAGGCCTAGGCCTTTCCCTGTACTCAACAGAATCAGACATTTACAATTACAATACAGACAATATCGGACACCACTCAGGTATTATTTTGCCTTTCAGTAATTCTACATAGCCTACATAATTAACGTCAGGCATAAATGAGCCTGAGTTATTGTTTCCATTCACTTCCCGTGCCGACGTCAGTATGTGGTACGGTCATCACTTTCTCCAAATACTTTCTTGTTTTCGTGCACCTCTCAATCCGTGTAGCCCTACATAACACAAGAATGAATCTGGAAGTGAAAAATGACGATCTTGAAGAAATTTAGTCCAGCAACAAGTTACTCTGCAAAATATTAGGCCTACGTTAGACATAGCTTCTATCCATAGTCTATAGCCTATTTTCGAGTTCGATTTCCAGTTTGTATTTTGGTAGGCCTGCTACTTGTGGTCTATGCTATCTCACTAAAAAGTTCGGTTATTTATACGTGGCTTTTAGGGAATCCCGAAGTTCATTGCGGCCCTCACATAAGCCCGCTATCGGTCCCTATCCTGAGCAAGATTAATCCAGTCCCTAGCATCATATCCCACCTCCCTCAAATCCATTTTTATGTTATCCTCCCATCTAGGCATACGTATGGAACTTCTAAAAGGTCTTTTTCTTTCCGACCTCCCAACTTACACTATATGCATTTCTGGATTAGCCCATATGTGCTACATGCCCTGCCCATCTCAAACGTCTGGATTTAATATTCCCAATTATGTCAGGTGAAGAATACAATGCGTGCAGTTCTCCGTTGTGTAACTTTCTGCGTTCTCCTGTAACTTCATCCCTTTTAACCCGAAATATTTTCCTAAGCATCTTATTCTCGTACACCCTTAACCTCTGCTTCTCTCTCAAAGTGACAGTCCAATTTTCAAAACCATACAGAATAACCTGTAACATGAAGGTATCCAGTACATATATAATTTATATCATACATGATTCATAAATTGTTACTAATGTACTGAATTTCATAATATTGATTGTTATGCATTACCAGACTAAACGCCATGTTTCTGTATTTCTGTAATGTATGTTGATATCGGATGTAGCATTTAAAAAACTTAGAAAATGGGTGTGTATAATGATAGAAAAATTTGTTTGATTCAGAAAAATATAGGCCTAATGAATAAATATTTATATATAACCAAAATGTTATATCAATACAAACAGTGACGTAATTAGGATGTAAACATTAAAAATCTGCTACTGCACAGTTGTGAAGTCTCTTGATGTATTGACGCATAACACGGTGCACACTATTTTGGACTATTATTTGTTGTGCTGTACTCGTGTGATCCTCAGAATTCACTTGTCAAATGGGGAAAGCCAGCCTGTATGTAGTTGTCCCGCACTACAGGCGTGGTGAAGAAGGTGCCTAACAAACACGGCGGTATTGAAGTAGAGTAAGTTAATGATTAACAGAGTCTGATTGTGTGACGATTAACGTTGGTGACTGACGGCTTTTTTTCCCCGTGAACACAGAGGCTCCGGTCCTTAGCTCGCATGGTTCGTGTGTGCGTATTCCTCAGTACAAGATGTAAAGACAAAGTATAATATTACGCTGCAACAAGCAATCTGTTCCAGAAATACACAGTTTTTCCATTTGTCTCTCTGTGTACAGCGATTTCTACTAAATTATTGGACGGATTTCGTTCATATTCAGTATCTACGAGTCAATTTATCACAGAATGATGTACATGAAATATAATAATTTTAGTACTAGTCTGTCTGTGTACAGTGATTTCTACTAAACTATTGGACGGATTTTGTTCATATTCAGTATCTACGAGTCAATTTATCAGGGAATGATGTACATGAAATATAATAATTTTAGTACTAGTCTGTCTGTGTACAGCGATTTCTACTAAACTATTGGACGGATTTTGTTCATATTCAGTATCTACGAGTCAATTTATCACAGAATGATGTACATGAAATATAATAATTTTAGTACTAGTCTGTCTGTGTACAGCGATTTCTACTAAACTATTGGACGGATTTTGTTCATATTCAGTATCTACGAGTCAATTTATCAGGGAATGATGTACATGAAGTATAATAATTTTAGTACTAGTCTGTCTGTGTACAGCGATTTCTACTAAACTATTGGACGGATTCTGTTCATATTCAGTAACTACGAGTCAATTTATCAGGGAATGATGTACATGAAACATAATAATTTTAGTACTAGTCTGTCTGTGTACAGCGATTTCTACTAAAACTATTGGACGGATTTTGTTCATATTCAGTATCTACGAGTCAATTTATCAGGGAATGATGTACATGAAATATAATAATATTAGTACTAGTCTGTCTGTGTACAGCGATTTCTACTAAACTATTGGACGGATTCTGTTCATATTCAGTAACTACGAGTCAATTTATCAGGGAATGATGTACATGAAATATAATAATTTTAGTACTAGTCTGTCTGTGTACAGCGATTTCTACTAAATTGTTGGACTGATTTTGTTCATATTCAGTAACTACGAGTCAATTTATCAGGGAATGATATACATGAAATGTAATAATTTTAGTACTAGTCTGTCTGTGTACAGCGATTTCCACTCAATTATTGGACGGATTTTGTTCATATTCAGTAACTACGAGTCAATTTATCAGGGAATGATGTACATGAAATATAATAATTTTAGTACTAGTCTGTCTGTGTACAGCGATTTCTACTAAATTATTTGACGGATTTTGTTCATATTCAGTATCTACGAGTCAATTTATCAGGGAATGATGTACATGAAATATGATAATTTTAGTACTAGTCTGTCTGTGTACAGCGATTTCTACTAAACTATTGGACGGACTTTGTTCATATTCAGTATCTACGAGTCAATTTATGAGAGTGTCATGCGGATTACAACTTATGGTATGGAGCAGCCTATATAGGATATGGTGTTTTGATATCTTTTTCAAAACAGGTTACGCGAAACATAAATTTTCAGAAGTATGGGTGAAACTGTTTTTATTTCGTTCTCATAGAAACAATCAGTGAACAGAAGAATACATGAACGAATGAATGAATGTGTGCAATGACAAATGAATGAATAAACAGCGAACGAACGAGGGGCTGGAAGAATGAAGAAACCAAAAGTAGTGAATGTATGAAATAATGAACGAAAGAGAAAATGAGTGAACGTTTGGATGATTGTTGAGATAAACCTACGAATGAATGGGAAAGTTAAGGTTTGCATTAATGTAATGGAAGAATGAGTGGATGATGGAACGAAATAATTATAGAATGAAGGTTCTAATTAATAAGTAAATGGATGAATAATTGAACGAATAAACTGAATAATGAAAATACAAACGATTAGATGAATGAAGGAATAAATTGAAGAATAAAGGATAAAAAAATTATTTGTTTGAATATATAGGCCTATAGAATATTTATTATATTATAAGCTGTAGCCTGATGGATATAAGCTTACAATGTTGCGAACTTTTCTGGTGGCTAAAAGCATACTGCGTAGCACAATACTTAGGCTATTTCATTCAACCATCCAGCATTTTGATCGTTTCGTATGTTATACTATCCTTTAAATTACCATTCAAGAAACAAACCTATATTCCTTAATTCAGAGTTACAATCATTCACAAATGCAGTAGTTCATGTTTCTACAACCATTCATTTATTAATTAAATCATTCCATCTTTTATTAATTAATTAGTTCATTCATCCATTCATTCATTCCGTTGTTGATCGGTAAGTTGTAGCCTAGGCTATTCTTTAACTCATTAGATCATTTTTCAATTGTTTCTTTCATTTATAGGCCTACGTTCATTTATTCAATCAATAAATCATGTAAACCTAATATTTCACTATTTCATTTTTCTCACATCATCCGCAATTCATTCATGTAACCACATACTTATTTATCGTAAACCTTTTCTTTCATTTCTACTAACCATTTCGTTCACTGAATCATTGATCCGTTTATTCGATCATCCGTACACTTCTTATTATTCCACTAAATCGCTCATTGTTTCATTTATTAATTGTTCCATCCATTCAATCCATCAATCTCGTATTTGTCAATGACTGGATGTAGGCTCTTCTTTCATTCATAAACCCATTCCTTCATTCATTAATACGATGGTTCGGTGGGGCAGTTAGCCAGTTACCCAATCAAGAATGGTGCGGCAGATTCCTTCCTCTCCAAGTATTCCCCTTCTCTTCTTTGTATTTCTCTAGTTCTCGATATATTCCTCTTGTTCTCCTATTCCCCTTATTCTCCTTGTATTTCCCTTGTTCTCCTTGTATTCCCCTTGTTCTCCTTGTACTACCTTTGTTTTCTTGTTCTTCTATTCCCCTTGTTCTCCTTGTATTCCCCTCATTCTCCTTGTATTTCCCTTGTTCTCCTTGTATTCCCTTTGTTCTCCTTGTATTCCCCTTGTCCTCCTTGTATTCCCCTTGTTCTCCTTGTACTACCTTTGTTTTCTTGTTCTTCTATTTCCCTTGTTCTCCTTGTATTCCCCTTGTTTCGCAACTGTTGAATTTTTCCAGCTTTCTCCACAGAGTAGGATGTAGGCCTACATATTTTTAGTGCCTTACTTGAAGGATAGGTGGCAGGCCTACCGCAGGGGGACATAGAATGATAGATGAGAAATGATAGTGAAGGGTTGATCAAGGTTGGGCAGAGTCAGATCTGCCCTATAAATTAGTACCGGTATTGTCCCAGTATTCGCCCGAGACACCTCGGAAACCACGTAAGACCCAAGTCAGGATAGCGGTCCCTAATATCGAACCCCGGTCTGTAGATTTATATATTGATGATTAAAAAAATTAAAGAAACCTTTCCAAGGCTTGTCCAATATTTTCATCGATGGTTCTATCCTCCTGCCCTACTGGTTACGACCCTGTTTGTATTGTACCGAGGTACAAGCAGTGCTGTTGCAAGCCACACAACAACTTTTGTTCATAGGTCATAAAGTCATAAATCACAGCCGCTTACTTGTTTGCAATAGGCTCTTCGTGCATTGCATTGCCATACGGCCAACAGACACTCAAACTAACTGCTTCGTTTGGTCAGTCATGCTCTGCAGAGGGGAACATGCAGCATGTGTTTATTTTTAAATGAATTACTGAGCCCTTACTTAGGGGAAGAAATTCCGCCTATTAATAACCCCCTCTCTTTCTTTTGAAAATCAGAACCATCCAGTAAAGCAGGGATGTCAAGGTCAGAGCACGTGAAAGACACTACGTGCTTTCAAGCGCGCACGGGTTCCAATGAATCTGTTCTGCAGGCAGTAGCGGTGGACAAGAAGGGGTGAGCAAAATGAACTCTATTGGCCTATCATTGCAAGATGAATTAAACTGTTCTTAAGTAATAGATAATGTGTTACACTGATGCAAGAAAACAAGAAATAAAAGTTTATTTTGCAGCATGTACCTCTGTAATAAATGCAATTAATTATAAAATAATAATAATAATAATAATAATAATAATAATAATAATAATAATCCGTGGCGCTACAGCCCATGAAGGGCCTAGACCGACAGCCGGCTGCTGGCCTCACGCCCACATGTCGAAGGAGAGGTGGACGATCATCCAACCAGAATGGAGGTATCGTGTGGTTAGCACGATGATCCCTCCAGCCGTTATAGCTGGCATTCGGAACCGGATTTCGCTACCTATCGTAGCTCCCCAAGTGCATCACGATGCTGGGTGGGCACCGGTCCCATACACTGGCCGAAATTTCTTCCCCCATGAGGACTCGAACCAGCGCGCATTCCGTAACGCGAGTCCTAGGCAGGATGCCTTAGACCGCGACCACGGCGCTGGACATAAAATAGTAGGATATAACAAATAATAAACATAGCTTCTATTTAACTTAAGCAGTTTTACATAATGAGGCCTATAATTAGCCTAGGCCTAATTATTGTTATTAACTGTTACATTATCATGTACTACTTATAGGCCTATGAGCATCATCACACTTCTAGAAACAAATTTAAATTCCTGACTTCTCGCGTAATTCAGAAGTGTTTTTTTTTTCTGATTTTCCCGACACATATCCAACTTGGGCTGGAGCCTATGGAACTCTTCCCAGAGATTTTTTAAAACATTACAGTATTTTACACTGTTGAACAGGAGGTCAATGACTGAAGGCGTTGAAATTATAAAAGTTGTGCTGTGAGCTCTGTGACATCCATAATGAAATCTTCATCTGGAAGCTTTTAATAATATCTGTCGACACAGGTTAATTGATTCTTTCCTTGCGATCTCAAATTCAAAACGTTCAGATGCTCTAATACATCCTTGAGAAAGTTACGTCCTCGATCCATGTGGAGTCAACTAGTTCCGGACTGTCTCTGTTTTTCTATTATGAATTCTGATAAATATTCACGTAGTTCGAAATATTTGGACAGAACAATATCGTAATAGTAAGAAACATCGTTAAACTGAGAATTTATGTACGAAAATCTGGACAATTTATAGACACAACTCCTAACTAACATTTAACGAATTTACGCCATTAGCAGCAAACACTTTTGTTTGTACTTTATTCTGTAAACATAAATACAATGCTGTGAGGAAGTTCTACAATACATCTTCACATACATTTACTACTATTTAATGTCAATAAAAGAAACTAATTTGAATATTATATCAATCTGTAGATGAACAAATAATTTCAGGCGTTCGACACTGCTTGTCTTTATAACTAAACAATTTCCACAACCCAACCTCATCCTTCGCTTACTCAAGAAGTCAAGAGTCCAGTCAGCCTGAAACTTACTGAACGACTTCTTCATCAATGTGTAATGTACAACCCTTGTGTTCACCAGTGCGTACCTTACGTGCTCTGATCAGCGCATACGGGCTATGAGCACGTTTGAGCTCTCGTTGACATCACAGCAGTAACGTATCAAAGTATGTGCCGTGCCTAAGTGAATTTAAAAAAGACGCCGTTAGCCTACAGTTGGTAGCACTGCCTTCGTTTCGTCGAATGACAACTTTATCCATAATTTCATGTATTCTTCATACATATTTCGGTTCTGGCTTTATACTAGCAGCTTCTATTTTATAATTTCACGTGACGAGACGAAATTGATAAAATTCTATTACCAAGGTTACAATCTTATAGTCGCCACTCTGTTGGCAGTACTGGTAACTGATAAACCGTCCCATGATTCAAGACGGGCGTGGCATGTCCGCATGAAGGTCATACAGGATATTACGCAGTTAGCTGGTGCTGTTGTAGGCGGAAGTTACGTCGTTAGATTGATTCGCAGTGTTGCCAAGACGGTGGTTTACCCACTAAATCTAGTTTCTTTGGTCCTCTGTCAGTGGCTAAAATTCATTAAACGGTGGGCAGTGGGAAATCTAGTTTATTTTAATGTCAATGGAAATTTTTAGCGATTTTACAATAAATCTCAAACACATCTGTAAGACAAATTGCATATAAAATACTTACGACTCTTTCGACGATGGCCACTACACAGAATTAGATGGCTATCAATGCACTCTGCAGTTAACCGTATAACAACCCAACGGCTGGGAGTGAAAACAGAAGTCTTAATACACAATGTGAGAAATTAATTCGATAACCGCGCGTTTTTTTCGTTGTTCCTCCAATGAAACAACTGCTGAAAAGACTGTAAATGTATGGGAATACTGTAAAATGTTGCTAGACTGAGTTTCAATTACGTTGTACAACAAATCAAGATTTTCCTAATTCAACACAGACCAAAAACTTACTGCAAACGTTGAAGTATAGTGGCGCTAGATGAACTTAATGAAACTAAACAATTTCAGCATTACTACTACTTGTAAAGATTTCCAGTACAAAGAGGTACCAAATAAAAACCCGCTAAAAGAAATACCGAGTTCCCGCCTTCATTGTTAGGGTCTATGTCTTGCTTGATGAAATTCAGAAGTGGATTCAAAGCACTATCATTAGATCATGGGAATTTCAGTAAATTTTGAAATTAGATTTGCACTAAAACGGAGTGCTGTACGTTGTTATAATTTTTAATAATTGTTCATATCTTATCTTAGCGTTACTTAACAATTAAGTGAAAAAAAAAATCTATAGGAACGAAAGTCTGGTGGGTTTTATGACATATTTGGTGAGTTTTTATAGGCGTGCAGTGGTTTTTCGCAAATTGAAGTTGGCAACACTGTTGATTTGTGACATCTTTGTGTGTCTTGCTTCGTTCATCAGCGTGTGATATTATATCTTCAAACTTGATCAAGTAAGTAATTTGGTGTTTGTTGTGGAGTGTGGCGGAAGTTTTTTATTCTCTAGAAGTATATTAGTAAACGAATACAAAATAGGACACGTCACTTCTGTAGCCTGGCCTGCTCTTCCCTTTATGCCCACATACTGCAGCATATCGCCCATGTGCGTTGTAACATGAACCACAATTACAGTCACAGCATAGCATGCACTTCATGTTGGGCCGTTGGCGTTTGTAAAACCCACTTGAGGTATGTATGTGGACCTAAAGGGAAGAATTGTGTATCGCTCTTGGATAGCTCAGTGGTAGAGCGTTGGCGCCAGTTGCGGCTCGTGAACTTGTGGAACGGGGGTGCTTGTGTATTTTGGTACATACAAATTTCACTTCTTAATATCATTCATTCCTTACATAAATGAACTATTTCGGCTGGATGAAGCTTGAGTAAGATTTAAGTCGGGAAACGGACAACCCTTTAATTTCACTTCATTATATCAATCTTCTCCGCAAAGGAAAGTTGAGAAAAATAAAATTAATATTCTGTAATTCACACACACTCATGCTTGCACATTTGCACTGGTTAAGTTACGATATATGATGGTCAACAATTTTCTAAAACTGGAAAAGAAGTCTCTTTCATATTTTACGTGCTATATCAAAAGGATTCTATTCGTGCAATCATTTTGAGTTAAGGCAAATATTAGATTCTGCTGGAGGCTGAGTATGTACGTAATAATAAGGCAAAAGAGAATATTAATTTCGTTATATTAACTCGATAAGATTCTACAACAATAAGTATGTGAACAGAAAATAAAAATGTTGTCATTAAGTTTCAAGGGAATAGAGAATCCATTTGACGTAGCATTACAATAGCGGTGTGGGAGGGGAGGAAAGATCTTCCCTTGTCGCCTGGCTCTGCAAACCACTGCAGCGAAATATGGGTTTTAAACAGCGGCAGTTTCCCTCTGCTTCCCCTCACCTCTCTAACCCCTGACCGAGCAAGACACACTCTCTACGATCTGTCCCACCCTGAGGATCCCAGGACGACTTTGAATGCAGTGTCAATTCCAGTACAGTCGACGCACAAAAAGATAATGCATAAGATAATAGTACATATTCCCGGCCAGATGAAATATAAAGCAATTTACCAATAAAAGCTGTAACAATTCTTCTACAAGTTAAAATAAATACTATTTTAATTTTCTTGTCAAAACAGGGAGTGCTGCAGCTCCGCAGCTCTTATGGACGGGCCGCCCCTGATTGGCGCGCTTAGCCAAAGGTCCCGGGTTCGATACTCCGTTCCGGAACAATTTTTCCCTTTAGTATTTTTCAAACCAGCTTTACAGGAAGCTAAACCTGGAAGCGTAGGTCAGCAAACCTTTTATAGCTTGACCGCCACTTCTTAACTCTAAAGAAATGCGCTCAAACCCACTTCAATATTTAGAAAATAGGCCTATACGTTTTCATGGAGTATTCAAATCTATTTAAATACGCTCACCGTATTGAAATCTTCATGAAAACGGGAATTCAAAACGATCTGAGTTTAAAGTGGGATCGGGTCCTATCCAATACGCATTGAGTTGCATGGCAACGCGTCACTTATCGTATTCAAAACGATTTCATTACTCACAGCGCATGAACGATCCTCATTTGTTTCATCTGTCATCTGTTTTACCAATTTTCTGTGTTGAGAAGTCGTTTTATTACAGATATTTAATACATTAACAGCCAGAATATCAATTTTTCATGGGTATCAATTACAAGACGCAACATTGTTTATAGCCAAGGCCTACAGGGTGACCAACATTCTATAAGGCAGTGGCTCACTTACCGGAACGGATCTGTACTGCGCGTTCGGATTTTTATTATTTGTATTATTTTAAATGGAGCGTCTTCTCTGTCCACATGGCAGGATTCCGCCCAGAATTCTGGTCAGAGAATTCTAAACGGATTTCCGTACGGGCCAAGATTCAAACAAAGAATTTCACGAAAATGTGTGTCGATTGTAAGGTCTCCAATATTGAAGGTGTAAATTAAATGGATGACGCGATGCTCATTTTGTTAGACCTACAGTACCAGAGCTTTACAGTTCATCAAATTAGAATTATAGAAATGTAGGCCTAGTACGCAAGAAAAATAACATACGGGATCTGATTATTGAACAAACCGAGTATATTCTGCATAATTTATTGAGGTACGGAGTTATTCATTTTATTTCCATGTTCAGTTGAGAACACTACAATGAAATAATGCGCTCTGGCGGTAAATTACAACACTATTTTGATGATTAATTCGGAAATGCGGACAAGTGAGCGATACTATAATAAAAATCAGAACGCAACGAACTAATTTTTTTTTCAGGTTAGTGAGCACCTACCTTAAACCAACATAATTTATTACTTTCGAAGCTTCATTTACCGTATTCAGATGTGCTACATCATAAATATTTACAAGAATCTATATACCCTTTAAATATCTACATATTTACAACAAGACTAAAGTAATTCCCAATTTCTAGTGGCACAAATATTTATTCTCTCAGCAATTATTTAAAACCAATTATTTTCAAAGTAATTAATAAAATTTATTTATTTATTTATTCATTTGTTTATGAGGTTTGGAATTTCTAACCAGTTTTTTCTTCAATGTTTCTATCAATGAATCTCGTAATGTCCAATCTCAAAGTGTTCGAAAGATAGTTCAATAATTATTTTGCATTATAGTGGAAAAGACGTAACAATTTCTGGATAAATAGGCCTATATATATATATATATATATTACTTTCTACCTATACTATAGTATAAATGGCAGCCATCGTTTCGTCATAACTAAGGATCCGACCTAAAACCCTGGAAATATGCCTGCGCTTATGACCTAAAATACCAAAACATGACAAAAATTAGGGAATATGAAACAAAACTAATTAAATATTGTCCAAAAATTAACTAGGAAACTTTTTCTTCACGAACATATAACGTTGTAGCAACTTTCTACATGTCAGGTATTATTCTGAATTATAAACAAAAGAAAATCAGGAATAAATGCAACCTAGATACGATTTATCTAAACTTGGGAGCGCATCTAATCTGTCCCCAGCTCCATGATATTATGAGGGTAACCCTTGACAACAAGCAGTACGGTGAAGCAAAATTATTCCTTTCCAACACTTTGAGGACGAATTTTTATATACTTGATAACATATTTGATAAAAACGAAATAGTTAATAGACAGAAGTGACCTTGAAAGCTGTGATCCCATTCATTCCTTACAATTTCCATGAGATAGATGAAGTAGCTGTTAGTGGAAGAAGAACACTAGTGACTTCTGAATGCTGTTTGAAGGTTTCACTGTGGTTATTGCTTTCTGGTGTGCAGGATGGCGAAACCCAATCCTATTCCAGACCTCAAGCAGCGAGTGAAGACCCTGGAGGGACAGGTTAGACTGCTGCTTCCTCTAATAGAGGAGGTGAGGGTCCTCAAGGAGAGGTTGGACTCGCGGTCCCTGCATGGCCTGGAGGCAAGGAAGGAAGAGGAAAAAGTAGGGAGCAGCAACAACATTGAGGAGCTGAAGGAGAAATTGGAGCTGAGGGAGAGGGAATTAAGAGAAACACAGGCTGAAATGAAAAAGCTGAAAGAAGAATCGGAAAGGGTAAGAGTTCCGCTGTTGCCATATCGAAGGAGAGTTAAGACCAATCTGTAGCCATGTATAAAATGTGAAGATAGAATTAGAAATGTCGTGTTGTTTAGTAGTTGTCAGTACATTCAGTAGTTCGTTGTGTGTTATTCTGTTTCTCATCACACTTTCACTTTACTGACTGAGCTACGTCTGAACCTGATTCCTTTGTTGTTTGCAGGATAAAGCAGAACTGATACAGCTGAAACAGAAATTTGAAGAAGAGCACCAGTTGCGGCTTCAGCAAGAAAAGGTACGTGATGAGCTGTTACCATGGTTACAAATACAGATTAGACAGTTGAAGGTACATTAAAAGTTGGAGCAGTAAGCAAGAAAAACTTTAAAATAGGCAGACACGCTGACACAAAAACTTGTTCATAATGGGCATTTAGTTAAATGATAAGTATGGTTACTCCATTGTATATTACTACGTAACAGTACTACCAATATCTGAAAGACAAAAAGGGCGATAGCTAAGTGACAGGAGGTCGAGAACTGTGGCAATCTCAGAGCGGATATTTCATTTTTATTTTATTGGGTTATTTTACGACGCTGTATCAACATGTAAATTATTTACCGATTGAATGAAATGAAGGTGATAATGCCGGTGAAATGTGTCCGGGGTCCAGTACCGAACGTTACCCAGCATTTGCTCGTATTGGGTTGAGGGAAAACCCCGGAAAAACCTCAACCAGGTAACTTGCCCCGGCCGGGACTCGAACCCGGGTCACCTGTTTTCGCGGCCAGACGCGCTGACCGTTACTCCACAGGTGTGGACCAGAGTGGATATGTTGCAACAGTTATAAACAAAAAAATAATAAAAACAAAAAAGTGCCTGTTTTTTCAGAAATTTCTCAAATCTGGACTCTGTGTTCGATAGACATTGATATAGTTTACAATTTCAAGGAGATTTCTCGCTTTTGTTTTCATGGCAGTGATAGACGAGAAACTTATTTAGCATAAATCCAAGCTTACAAACACAAATTAGGCCTGCCAAGAATTTAATAGCGTCTTTTGAAAACCAGAGGTAATTATTCTTGCATTCCTTTGATCCAAAACTGATCGGTGCTCTGCGAAAGGAAGTACCTGTACTTATAGTTTCACCACTCCAACAGTCATTCTTAGTTTTCTGTCTAAAAGGGAGCTCTTTCACTGCAAGTCCAGCACGCTACAATATTTATTTTTCCTGCCTTCTTCTTATTCTCCTCATACGATCCATATATCTTAATGTCGTCTATCATCTGATATCTTCTTCTGCCCCGAACTCTTCTCCCGTTCACCATTCCTTCCAGTGCATCCTTCAATAGGCAGTTTCTTCTTATTATAGATTTTTATTAATTTGTCTTACAGAATAATATCTGTAATATTGATAATTAAGATTTGAGGAGAAAAATTCGCTCCGACATTGGGGATCGAACCCGGATCCTTGGTTCTACGTACGAAGCGCTCTGACCACTGAGCTACGCCGAATTCAATCCACAGCACCTGACCGAACCTTCCTCCTTCATTGTTTCCCTTTGTGGCCTGACTCCAAGTTAGGCATATATGTTGACGTATATGTCCAATGTCAACTGCCATTATACTAGGAGCGCACTCAGCTGAGCGACTTATTTGGCCGGGATTCCGCAGTTACGTGCACAGTAATCTGTACAAATATATGCACTGCAGCTATGAGAATATTATAGATTTTTTATTAATTCGGCGTAGCTCAGTGGTCAGAGCGCTTGGTACGTAGAACCAAGGACCTGGGATCGATCCCCGGCGTTGGAGCGAATTTTTCTCCTCAAATATTAAGTTAGTAGTTTTTTCTTAGCCAGTGACCCAACCAATTTATTTTTCTCTTCCTGATCAGTTTCAGCATCATTTTTTCTTCACCCACTCTTGCTAGAATAGCCTCATTTCTTATTCTGTCTGTCCATTTCACACGCTCCATTGAATTGCATATTCCGATCTCTCGCCTTGCAGGCAGAAGTAAAATCATTTTTTTTTTTTTTTCGATTTTACATGGGTTTGTATTTTTTTTGATGGGGTACCATTAAGGTATTGGGGTGGGTTGCAAAGAAAAATCTCGGTCAGAAATGGGTTCCATCTTCAAAAAGCTTGTTTCGCAACCACTGGTGTAGATGACCTATAGCCCATTTATTTTAGGTCTTATGAAAATCCGAATTACGTTGTGGGAAATTTGATGAACCACAGCTCATTTTTTAGGGCTTATCATGAAAATACGAATCACAGTATGTACTGGTAGTGTACTCGATCTGTATCCCATTTCTTAAGAGTTCATAATGAAAATGAAGATTATGTTCCGGCAGATGTTAAATTTATTTGAGGACACACAACGTTTTATTTGACTCCTTAGGGACAACCATATTCAATTCAATTTATTTGGCCATTAGACATACAGTTTTAGGTTTCGTCAGAATACATTGAAAAACATATAAATATATTTTTAAAAGAAACAGTAAAATTTAAATAATACAATGAAAACATGAAATAATTTTAAATTTTAAATTAAAGAAAACTAACTAAATTGCAATTAATCTTACCTACTTACTGGCTTTTAAGGAACCCGGGGCTTCATTGCCGCCCTCATATAAGCCCGCCATTGGTCCCTATCCTGAGCAAGATTAATCCATTCTCTATCATCATATTCCACCACCCTCAAATCCATCTTAATATTATATTCCCATCTACGTAAAGGTCTTTTTCCCTCCGGCCTCCCAACTAACATTCTATATGCATTTCTGGAGTCGCCCATACGTGCTACATGCCCTGCCCATCTCAAACGTCTGGATTTAATGTTCCTAATTATGTCAGGTGAAGAATACAATGCGTGCAGTTCTGCGTTGTGTAACTTTCTCCATTCTCCTGTAACTTCATCCCTCTTAGCCCCAAATATTTTCCTAAGCACTTTATTGTCAAAGACCCTTAATCTATGTTCCTCTCTCAAAGTGAGAGTCCAAGTTTCACAACCATACAGAACAACCGGTAATATAACTATTTTATAAATTCTAACTTTCAGATTTTTCGACAGCAGACTGGATGATAAAAGTTTCTCAACCGAATAATAACAGGCATTTCCCATATTTATTCTGTGTTTAATTTCCTCCCGAGTATCATTTATATTTGTTACTGTTGCTCCCAGATATTTGAACTGCTCCACCTCTTCAAAACATAAATTTCCAATTTTTATATTTCCATTTCTTACAATATTCTCGTCACGAGACATAATCATATACTTTGTCTTTTCTGGATTTACTTCCAAACCTATCTCTTTACTTGCTTCCAGTAAAATTCCCGTGTTTTCCCTAATCGTTTGTGTATTTTCTCCTAACATATTCACGTCATCCGCATAGACAAGCAGCTGATGTAACCCGTTCAATTCCAAACCCTCTCTATTATCCTGGACTTTCCTAATGGCATATTCTAGAGCAAAGTTAAAAAGTAAAGGTGATAGTGCATATCCTTGCTTTAGCCCACAGTGAATTTTAAACGCATCTGACAGAAACTGACCTATACAAACTCTGCTGTACGTTTCACTCAGACACATTTTAATTAATCGAACTACTTTCTGGGGAATACCAAATTCAATAAGAATATCATATAAAACTTCTCTCTTAAACGATTAAACTTATTTATTAAAATGCAATTTCATACAAATTTGCGGTTTGAAAAACTCAGCAACAGAATAAGAAGGATTATTTAATAACCAATTGTAAAGTCTAGTTTTGAAGCTATTGATTGGTAATTTATAATATTGACTTGGGAGCTTATTTTATAATTTCATCCCCTTAATTAAAAAGTTTGTGTTGCTCTTGTGTAATCTACAATATGGAATATTAATTTGTTCACTATTTCTAATTTCATGATCATGTATATTGGCCACTAATGAGTAATTGTCGATATTTTGTCGAGTGTAAAGTACTAGATCATATTATATATATATATAAATTTATGATTGTTAAAATCCGTAGCTAAGACTACGACAACCAAGACAACCACTACAGACGATCCACAGACAGACAAAACAACCACGGAACAGCTGGTCGAGGGTGTTCTACGTTCTGCTATGCAGAAAATATAATCCTACATTGACCGGCAACTAAACAGACTACAGGACGAAATAGTGACATTCACTATTTCTTTACTCACTACTGACACAAACCCTACGAAACGACACACGACACTTGCCACAGCCAACCAGGCAGCCAGACGGCTTCTACGGAAACGAGTAGCCCACCACTTTGTTGGTAACAGGTTACGAGTTTCCCTAGCGCCACTACAAAAACGTGACTAGGACAGAACTGACCAGAGCACTGGACTCTCCACCTCTCATTAACATCTGCGGGGCATGGTGCTCACTTCACTTCATTCATTTCATTCACAATTCAACTGATAGCGTGTACATGTTCATAAAATCATTCACAGGGGAAATACACTACGGTTAGATGAGAGGGCAAACGGCTTATAGCTGGGTACCTCGATCTAAAGTTAGCGAATTGCTTGTCGAGGAACCAATGGAGGCATGGGATGCTTACCCTGCCTGCCATTTTAAACATCATTCATTCTTTCTTCGTCCCCATTCATTCGTTCGTTCGGTTAAAATCCGTGATTGTCTGAAATGTGGCCGACAATGTTCCAGATAGTTTGATTTACATAAAATTCTAATGGCTTTCATTTGTAAAATCAAGACGCTTCCAATTTTGGTTCCATTTCCCCAGAAAATTAGGGCATATCGGATCATCGACTGAAAGAAAGAAAAGTAGGCACATCTTAAATAATTTTGAGAAATGCAAGTCGTTAATTTCTTTAACAAATATAAAACTCTTGATAGCTTTGTGCATATGTATTCGATGTGCTTATCCCATGCTAAACTGGAGTGTATAAAAAGTCCCAGAAATTTTGTGTAGTTGAGTCTGTTGTCATTATTTATTAGATGCAGGATAAGACGTTTTATTTGAAAACTTCTATCCAAACATTATACGTTGGTAGCTGTTGTCTCATTTCCTGGCTTGATTCCTTCATGAAACCTGTTGCTTCAAGTCAGACTATCACCTAACTAGCTGAGCTTTCTCTAATCCAGAATTGTTTATATTACAGAGTTACCAGGATCAGCTGGAGAAGCTGAGACAAGAACTGGAGGCTGAGAGGGAGATGAGGCGCCAGCTGGAAGAAGTAAGTGTGAGCTGTTACCATGGTTACAATTACGAGGGGATTTATGAGCTCCATTCATTCAATAATAATAATAACTTACTTACTTACAAATGGCTTTTAAGGAACCCGAAAGTTCATTGCCGCTCTCACATAAGCCCGCCATCGGTCCCTATCCTGTGCAAGATTAATCCAGTCTCTATCATCATATCCCACCTCCCTCAAATCCATTTTAATATTATCTTCCCATCTACGTCTCGGCCTCCCCAAAGATCTTTTTCCCTCTGGTCTCCCAACTAACACTCTATATGCATTTCTGGATTCGCCCATACGTGCTACATGCCCTGCCCATCTCAAACGTCTGGATTTAATGTTCCTAATTATGTCAGGTGAAGAATACAATGCGTGCAGTTCTGTGTTGTGTAACTTTCTCCATTCTCCTGTAACTTCATCCCGCTTAGCCCGAAATATTTTCCTAAGCATCTTATTCTCAAACACCCTTAACCTATGTTCCTCTCTCAGAGTGAGAGTCCAAGTTTCACAACCATACAGAACAACCAGTAATATAACTGGTTTATAAATTCTAACTTTCAGATTTTTTGACAGCAGACTAGATAAGAAAAGCTTCTCAACCGAATAATAACACGCATTTCCCATATTTATTCTGCGTTTAATTTCCTCCCGAGTGTCATTTATATTTGTTACTGTTGCTCCAAGATATTTGAATTTTTCCACCCCTTCGAAGGATAAATGTCCAATTTTTATATTTCCATTTCGTACAATATTCTGGTCACGAGACATAATCATATACTTTGTCTTTTCGGGGTTTACTTCCAAACCTATCTCTTTACTTGCTTCCAGTAAAATTCCCGTGTTTTCCCTAATCGTTTGTGGATTTTCTCCTAACATATTCATAGACAAGCAGCTGATGTAACCCGTTCGATTCCAAACCCTGCCTGTTATCCTGGACTTTCCTAATGGCATATTCTAAAACGAAATTAAAAAGTAAAGGTGATAGTGCATCTCCCTGCTTTATAATAAAATAATAATAATAATAATAATAATAATAATAATAATAATAATAATAATTATACTTTATTTGTAGAAGAAAGATAGTCATTGTTTTTTTTATTTGTAAACACTCTAGCACCCCAGAAAGTGAAAGTTACATATTTGTACTCAGGGAGCATTCCACGTATTTTTAAAGATATTTTATTAAATAACAGGATAACAAGTATAGAAGAAAGAGAAAAGAAAGAGAAAAACACAGATCTCACAATAATTGGAACTTTAAATTTTCTCTCTAAACGGCAATTTTTAATTCATTTTTTGAAATAAGGACCTTCAGCAAATTGTATGTTTGCGAATTTAGCTGTTATCTTGTTATAGGCCCAAAGCCTTGGACCGAAGTTGCTGCTGTGATTGTATGTTTCTGTAGGTCCAACTATACGCATGGAGAGAGATCTGAACCAAGCTCATCAGGTTGATCATGAAAAGAGGGCCATTTATGAACCTTGTATTCCCTACCTTAGTGCCAAGTATAACATCCCTCTCTTCAATTCGTCAGTGACAGGTTTATTTTTTGGTGCTCGGAGTTCTTTACCAAAATTTACATATCATTTTTTAAAACAATTATCAATATCATCTTTTGAAATTCAAAAAATCATCTCGCAAATTCTTAAAGATTCCCTGCAGATTATACAGTTTCATTTATACCACTCAGAAGGCCTTTATGAAGGATATGCTAATTTTAAATAAAATATTTTATTTATAAGTATAATTTTATAGTCATCTTCTAAGATTTTATTTTATAATAATTGATAATCAATGGTGCTTAATTATTACATTTTATTTTTATAACAATATTCATATTTAATTGATTATATTTATTTGCTAATAATTTCCGGATCCTCGTGGTCATCCTTAATTAAGGCCGGACGAGTTATTTCTCTCTCTCTCTCATGTAGGTAGTGTCAACCATATGTTGTCTGTTTTTTTCGTCCTTTTTTTAAATTTATTTATTGTCGCTTTAACTTATAACAAAAGTCATATCGTGACAAAGACTTATTTTAAGAAGAGCATAACATTTGACAAGTTAATTCATTACAGTAAACATTACGCAGTTTTATGAAATAACCCAGTTAATTTGAAAAAAAAAAAAAAGCTTTATGACACTATTGCAGTAAGAAGGTTCTTGCTATATCGATGGCGATTTTTAGTTGTAACTGATTATATTGAGGACAGTCCTGGATGATGTGTTTCACAGAAAGAGCTTCACTGCAAGTGTTACAAACTGGAGGAGGTTTCTTCCTTGGTAGTAGTAGTAGTAGTAGCAGTGGTTTATTTTGCCTGGCAGAGTTAAGGCCATGAGGCCTTCTCTTCCACTCAACTAGGTTTCAATAATGTACATGAAATACAAAATTAGATTACAAAACAACACAAAAGAAGATACCTTAGAAATTACATAAAATATAGCAGGAAATTACAATAGTCAAGATCGGTTACATAATATATATAAAATAAAGTAGAAAATTACACATAATCAAAATCAGTTACATAACATAAGGGGAATATACACACTCACACAAACACACAATTTATAAGACCTAAAATGCCCGAGATAAATTCGACGATTAATTTACTTGAGATATATTATACAGTTAATATACTAATAGGAGAATACATGTGGGTTACAAGACATAAAATGTTGATTAGCAAAGTCCTACTAAATGGCATACAAACACAAATGATTAAGTAATATATCAAGATAATAAAAAAAAAGAAGAAGAGAGAGGAGAAAAAAATAATAACTTGGTCATTTAAGACTATTTAGAAATTTCGCAAGAGTCTAGTTCTGTTCATTAAAGACATTTCTAAGTAGAGTGTACTTAAAAGATTTTAGACTCCGACTGCTCCTGATTTCCTGTGACAAGGAATTCCAGGAACGGGCTGTATGTATTGTGAAGGAAGCAGAGTAGAGAGATGTTTGATGGAATGGAATTGATAGAACAAGGTTATGCTGTGAACGTGTATCACGGTTGTGGTGGGATGCTAAAAGTATAAAGCGAGGAACTAGGTAAATAGGTGTGGAATTATTTAAAATCTGATACAGCAAATAAAGTGAATGGTAATCATTTGTTTTTATATTTATCTGAATACAAATTAAATATATTTCGGTTTTTATGTACAAAATTCAATAAGACATTGTTATAAATTTCATGCATAAATTTTAGAAGACCATAGAAATAGGCTATGAGAAAAGTAATCTTTTATATGCATTGAAATGTCACATTTTTATTGCAATAATTATATTATAAACATTAATATTTTGTATTCGAGTGTACAGTAGGCTTTCAATATTCTATGTTAAAATATCGACCTAGTTTTTAAAAACTATACCAAGTATTCATGATAACCAGGGAGAGAAAAATCGTTTTAATTTCTTTGGCAAGACTTTATGCAATTAAAACCATGTGCCTCATTCTTAATGTGCCACAATCTTTACAAAAATGTGTCACAACCGTTACGCGCATTTTTTAATTCTTTTTGTGCCTTTATTCTCTTAGTGATTTATCATCTTTCTATTCTGAGAACCTTTACAATATCTTGGCTATAGCCTATTGAAATTATTTTCAGTTACTACCTTCCTGACAGATCACAGAGTTTTACAAATAAATTCGGTAAGTCAAATGTTGTCCCCATATGCTATCACACCCGTTACAGAATTTTATGCGAGTATATTTCTGTCATCAATCAACTTACTAAATTTATTTTCTTGTGGTTGCAGCTTGAAACCTAGTGATATATTTTAATGACGTTTTCTTCAGTCCTTAACTTCCATGGGAGTTGTAAATCTTCCTTGATTGTGTGCAAATGTCACATCGGTCACAATGGAATGGCATTACTGCCGCTACTACTGACATTACTGTAGTTATGGCTGCTGTCGCTACTACTGACATTACTGTAGTTATGGCTGCTGTCGCTACTACTGACATTACTGTAGTTATGGCTGCTGTCACTACTACTGACAGTACTGTAGTTATGACTACTGCCACTGCTACTGACATGACTATAGTTATGGCTGATGTCACTACTACAGACATTACTGTTGTTATGGCTACTGTTACTACTACTAACTTTATTGTAGTTATGGCTACTGTCACTACTACTGACATTACTGTAGTTATGGCTACTGTCACTACTACTAACTTTATTGTAGTTATGGCTACTGTCACTACTGCTGACATTACTGTAGTTATGGCTACTGTCACTACTACTGCCATTACTGCAGTCATGGCTACTGTCACTACTACTGCCATCAGCTTCAATCAGCCTAGTGAACTGTCACCTAGCTGACTGAGCTTCCTCTGACCAGATTGTTTTGTCTGCTGCAGGAGCACAGAGCTGCGGCTGAGGTCAGGCCCAACCTGGAGCAGAAGGACAGCCAAGGCTGGACTGAGCTACACCAGGCAGCGGAGCGGGGGGACACACACAGGGTGCAGCTGCTCCTGGATGCAGGCAGCCAGGTGAACGCTGAGGATCATGAGGGCCGCACGCCCTTGTGGCTGGCAGCATGTACAGGCCGCCAGGATGCGTGCAGGGCGCTGCTGGCTGCCGGGGCGCGGCTGGATATGAAACAACGATCATCTGGCTATACTGCTTTGCATGTGGCTGCATTCTGGGGGTACCCTGCAGTGTGTGAGCTGCTGCTGGCAGCTGGGGCGCGGCCCAACGAGCTTGATGCATACCAGCGGACTGCACTGCACCATGCAGCATGTTATGGCCACCCCCCAGTGGTGCAGCTGCTGTTGCAGCATGGCGCTGAGCGGGGGGTGAGGGGTGAAGACGGACGGACGGCCCTGGACCTGGCGCGTGAGCACAACAAGACAGAAGTGGCGGCCATGCTGCAGGGCTGAGCAGGCGCAGTGCTGCCAATACGATAGCAATACTATTATTATACAGTGCGTTCGTAGCTCGGCCGGAGCGTTCCGCGTCGGCCTTGGACTGGGTGAAGATTGGCGCGCCTGCCGCCAGAGAAGCGCTGTAGCTACCGCTGACGCGCCAGTCAGTCGAGTTGGATCTGTCGTGAGGGAAAGACGTCTGTGCGCGTGTTGTGAGTAAAATTGTGTTGTCTCGTGGTGATAACGTCTCTATTAATACACTTTAGAACAACGTATTTTTCTCTATGATGCGTATGTGAAATACTCTTCTGCAAGAAAGTGTCGAAGAGAATTTGAACATCGGTTTGCGGGTGTTCGAATTCCTAGCAGGTCAACTATTCATGACCTTGTCAATAAAGTCAGACGTACAGGATCTTCTTTGAAGAAGAAACGTGTTCAACAACGCCGTGTACTGACAGAAGAGAAGCTTGATGAAGTAGGCCCGGTTAGAGCACTCAGCCCGCAAATCACTGCGACGTTTAGCACAACAGGTTAACATTTCCAAGACGGCAGCTTTTGTGGCAACGAAACTTCTGAAACTTGAGCCGTACAGGGTAACTGTAGTTCATGCTTTACAACCACGAGATCCTGTAAGTAGGGTTAATTATTGCAATTGGTTTGTGCAGTCCGTTCATAATGGCGACGTGGACCCACTTTTAACGTTCTTCACTGAAGCGAGGTTTCATCTTCACGGTCACGTTTCTACTCAGAACAATAGATATTGGGCTACCGAAAATCCCCATATTATTCATGAAGTTCCTCACCACGCTGCAAAGGTTGGGGTTTGGTGTGCAGTGAGTGCGAGTAGAATTATCGGTCCCATATTTTTCGACACGACAGTTGATTCACACGTTTATGTAACTTCAATTTTAAGTAATTTTTTTCCGCGACTAACAAGAAATGAACGATTGAGTGGCTGGTTTCAGCAGGATTCAGCTACAGCACACACTGCTGCGAATTCTACGCATGAATTGCGAAGTGTGTTTGGTGACAGAATAATTAGTCGAGGACTGTGGCCACCTCGTTCCCCTGACCTATCTCCTTTCGATTTTTATTTATGGGGAACGTTAAAGAATATAGTGTACACATCTAATCCGCACACGTTACAAGAATTGAAGGACAACATCACGAGAGAAATATAGGCAATCCGTCAACATGAACTTTTGCGAGTGAACCAGAATTGTTTTCGGAGATACAGGGAATGTGTTCGAGTTGAAGGTCATCACTTTCAACATCTGTTGTGATGCAGATAAAGCCTAATGTTAGTAGAGTAATTAGTGATCCGTACTCATGACTTGCCGGTCGTTTACGTGTAACTCTGGCGGCAGGCGTGCCAATCTTCACCCAGTCCAAGATCGCCGCGGAACGGTCCAGCCGAGCTACGAACACACTGTATCACAGTAACCAGCGGGCTGTCGTTGCTCTCGTGTTGTGTGGCTTTGTTGTTGTTGCTGTGTGCTCAACTTTTCGTGTCAATAACCGCCACTGTTCCTGCTCGTTATAAAGCATTACAAAGCAGCTTCACACGCCACTGACGCCTTCTGAATATTGTTATCATTGTCATCATCATCAGTATTCGATTGTCTTTATAATTATTGTACAGGGACATCATTTTATTTTTACTTCAATTTTTATAGTACTATGTTTTTGAATGTACTTCACTTCCACCCCTTTTACTAATGAAGTTCAACCGTCCTCCACACATATCCAAGACCGCATATACTGTCATAATAGCCTTACGGTCACAGTAAACAGTATGTTCCAAAAACATGTTCGCGTTTTCTAGTGACGAAAGAACTTTCAATATTGCATCATTTTCGCACAGGTACTGTCGTCCATTTGCCTACGTCACATTCCGGTTTTCCCCACCAGCTTCTATTCGCCTCTCTGTAAAGGCTAGTGGCTGGGCTGTTTTAGCACTTTTCTGAGAACATTAATTTCTGTTAGGAATTGGACGTCTGCGTAATATTATACAACTGTTTAAAATAACTTAAATAAAAGGGTCTCGTTAAGTAATTAACTGCCACGTGATTTCCTCCCTTTCTACGATCCTGGGACATAACCACTTGGACGGACAGTAGATAGTATGTCTGAGTGATTTTGTCTTTTCGGATCGAACAGAAGTGAAGATTGAATTTACAGTACGTAAGGTACTCTTTTATAGAGTAGGAACAGAATTATTTCAACATGAGTTACTAGTGCGAAGGACGAAACTGGTAATTGGAATGACACACATTAGAACTGAAGCCAGTATCGAAATGAACGGCCACCATTTTAAAAAATGTGTTTAAATATCCATATTATGATTATTTTTCAATTTAACTTCATTCTCTATAATGTAAGCTAATATGCTGTAGACAGTATAATATACACTGCATAATGAATACGTCCACATGGACAGCTCAGTTCGTGAGTAAAAACATTCATTGTTAATACAGTACTGTATTTTGATTAAACAAAAACCTAATGAAAATTATCAAACTCAAAAGCGTGGTATTTCCTAGTTTACGTAAATGGATGAACTACTTTTCTTCCCTCCTATACCTAGTAAAGTGATTTGTTTGTATATTACGCCAGTATCATAGAACTCCAGTCGTGAAAGGGGGTAGCAACCGTTGATCGAAAGGTATAGCCAGGTTAATATTAAAAATGTTAGTAAAAATAAAAAGATGTCCCTGTACAAATTACTGTATGTCTATACATTATTAAAAAATATGGAAAAATTGTTTATGTTGGTATTACTGTCTGTGTAAAACATGCAGGATTGGTGTTATTGTGTGATTGCGATACGCCACTTACCTTTGAGCATCTAAACTACACTATTTCTAGCCCTGTCTGATAATTAAGCTTAATACTTCAGCTACGTTTGTTCCTTCAGTCGATAATTAGGTATGCCTTAATTTTCTGGGGAAATGGTAGCAAAATTGGGAGTGTCTTGATTTTGAAAAAGAAAGCCATTAGAATTTTATGTCAATCAAACTATCTTGAACATTGTCGACCTCTTTTCAAACAATCACATATATTAACTGTCATAAAAATATATATATATACACACACACACACACACACACACACACACACACACACACACACACACACACACACACACACACACATACGACCTAGTCCTTTACACTCGACAAAATATAGACAATTACTCATTAATAGCCAATATACATGATCGTGAAATTAGAAATAGTGAACAAATTTATATCCCATACTGTAGATTACATAAAACTAGTACAAATTTTTTTGTCATGGGGATGAAATTATATAATAAGCTTCCCAGTCAATATTATAAGCTACCAACCAATAGTTTCAAAGCTATGTTTTATAATTGACTTTTAATTAATACTTTCTACTCTGTAGATGAGTTTCTTAACATAAATTCATACGAAATTGTTTTTTAATAAATAAAGTTGTTTACATTTAGTTACAATTATTACATTAATGGCCGGTTTTTCCAAGTATTGTTAGAAAATTTAACGACTGTTAAACTCTAAACAGTTTGTTAATTAATAAAATTGTATGTTTTCAACACCAGTTTGGTTTAACAGATTGTTAATTTTAAATGTATGATTTCGGGCAGTTAACTCGTTTAACGGTTAATTAAATATGGCCGATGTCTCCACAGCTGTTCGAACAGAAGTTGCGAAATTAATATTCTGTGTCTCTCTGTAGGGAATGTTTAGCATATGACTGGTAATATAACATTTAAAAAATACTTTGGACTGTTTAAATACATCAGTGTTATTTTATTTCTTTCGTATTTCGTATCCATAATAGCAATGAGGAAATATAACCTTACTTTGTAATTATTATTCAGCACGTCACCTACAACTTTCATTTGTCAACTGTTTGTTTATGGAGCATGGCCTACTATAACAGGTTGTCATTTTATGCAAGTTTCATGACTCTATAATGTAGAATTTAAAGATTAATTTTAGCCGATCAAAAATTGTCTTACATGTGTAGAATCATTACCAACTGCTGTTGAGTAGTTAAAATAGTGCTAACAGACGCTATAGTTAAGTGTTGGTTATCTTAAACAAAATTATGTTGAACAAATGGAAAATACATTAACAAAGCGTTAAAAATAAACAGACGGTTAATTTAACATTCGTTAAGCAAAATTAAACATTACTTGGACAAACTGGCTATTAGAGTGAAGTGTTTTCATTAATTTTAGAGTTTCAAAATGTTTTGTGTTTTCATTCTAATTAAACTTTACTGTTATCAATTATACAGTATGTGTATTTTCAAATGTAAGTTATGTTTTTTTCCCTCCCTTCTGTATTGTGACGAAGCCTATCACTGTATGTTTAATGCTTAATAAATTGATTTGAATTGAATACGTCTAAGCTGGAATACAGTTGCCTACTCTCATACTGTACCTGACGTCACAGCCAGAGATACGTCACGTCTGATACAACATAGAACCGCATCTTACTCACCCACACTGTAGTTTGTGTTGAAGCCGGAACACGGTCATAGTGAGTGTTTTAAGGTATATGTACACCTTTACATACAAAAAATTTTGTTTTGAATAATTTTGCTCTGTAAAATTTTTATACAATTTAGGATGGTACCAGAAAGAGGATGAAGTGAACAGATCTCTTGAAATTATGTCTAAATTGCTTTTAAAAATTATTTTGTTTATAATTTTGACGTGCAACTTGAAACATGATAGCTCATGCAGTTTTTAAGATAGAGCCACAGTTTTTTCACTGTTTTATAGCTAAAACTATTCTTTAGTGCCTGACATAGAGCTATTTTATATTTTTATTTACACTAATTAAAGATTGCCATATATGTAACGTACAATAATATTTTATGTTACATAAATCATGTAAAAAATCCATAGATAATTATTAATTATATTAATGTTATTTTACTCATTGTCAGGCACTGGGGGACATTTCAAGCTTCAAAATGACACCAATATCTTCGTGGTAGCACCATATTTGACTGAGATATCATGTTTGAAAGAATTAAATATTCTAAAATTACTATTTACAGGAAATGAGCCACAAACTTTCAGAGCCTAGAAGACTCCATCATATGTATGTCACCCCTTAAGCAACTTCATGTCGGTCCAGTTTCAGCTTCTTTCTGCCTCTCAAATACCTCCGCCTTGTTTTAACTTCAGGTGTTGAATGTTTTTTTGGCATTTTTGTCTCTATTTCCATTGATGCAACAAAACCTGGGATGGTGTTTGTCCCAGGGTTTATGCCCATCCTTCTCAAATTTGTAATTTCTACTTTTGGATTCTTATTAAAATGACGTACAACATCATTGACACATACATTTATAGTTTTATACCTAACAGTAAAAGATAAATTACTTAATTATGTAAAAAAGATTTTTCAATCTAATGATAATGCCCAGATATCTGTGCATCTATTTCGGGACTAGAAAGAAGTTTATTTTACAAGCAATGCTGGACGAGGGGATTGACTGCTACGAAGATCACTCCAAAAGTAAGTGACCGTGGCTCATGACGCAGCATTTTGGAAAATGGGACTTATCTGAAAAAACCATAAGGCATAAATCGAAAATTCTTATATCAAATTAAAGAGGAGAAACTTCTCTATTAAAATAGTTGTATTTTGAAAATTCTAATTTTTCATAATTTTTTGCGTTTTGTGAGTGTACATATACTTTAAATCAGTGAAATGTAAAAGTCGTATTGTTTACTTAACGTAACATTTGTATTTGTGACGAGGTAAAATGCCGAAGACAAAAAGTTCGAAGTATGAAAGGCTGGAGGACTTAATTCAGTAGTTCGGAGCCAATAATAATTTACATTACAGGTAAGTTGTGCAAAGTAGATATAAAAGTTACAAGAAAACAGTGCATTGAAAGACACTGCAATACAAAAAAGGCATAGAAATATGGTTGAACGTAACTCAAAACAAGCAGTACCATCAAACTCTGAGAGAGAGTACGATAAGAAATCCATGTTTTGCAGGGATCTGTGTGCCATGATGGTCAATGCCAATATACCACTTAATAAATTGAACAATAAACACTTTAGAGAATTTCTAGAAATGTACACGAAGGAACATATTCCAAGTGAGCCCTAACTCCGTCAGCACTTTGTACCCATACTTTATGAAGAAAAAATGTTTGTCACGCAGGTAGGCCTGGCCAACTTCGGGCTGTTGCGCCGTTAGATTATAAACTCAGTAGTTGCTCTACTTTTATTTCAGGTTGGATGTACTCTACGAACATGCAGTAAGAACACGTTTGTCTGTCTCTTTCTCTGCTCCATCACCTGGGTTCCACCTGCTATATAGATCATACCTGCACAAACAGCGCTCAACGAGCGCGCGCGCTCCTTCGGAGCGGGAGAGCCGTGTTTACCGCTCCCCGAAACGGAGAGGAAGATACGTCAGAATGACATAGACTTGCTATAGGTAGAGGAGAGAGAAACGACCACTCAGCTATCTATACTGTTTTCGCTGTAAGAAAAATCCTAATGTAAACATAAGCACATTGCTGTCATACCCGTCATTGGCTCCCAGTCGAAACACTCACATGACGCAGGAAAATATAGTTCGTATTTGGAACCACAATCTTGTATTATTTGAAAATAAAAAATTTAATTCTAGTTGTTGAATACGATGAAACATTTAACTTCACTCATATGTAAAATGCTGTGTAAAACAAAAGCTACTTTTATATTATGTTATTTACTATGAACGCGGATGAATACCAACAGTAATACCGAGGTAGTCTGTTCTTGTAACAAGCTGGCGTCACTTGAACTCGTTGTTGTTCACGTAAGCACGTGGTACTGAAGTATGGCTTCTGTACCTTCAACTGTCCATTGTGAAGACATAAGACTTAAAAATAATTTAATTGCAGTAATTATAAAGCAAATGTCTCCTAAGCAAACGAATGCATAGTAGTGAGGTTAGGCCTACTTGACGAGTAACGGGAAATGTTTAACATGAAACAGAATGTACAACAGTAGGCGGGAACATGTACTGAGAATCTATGGCGCCAAAAAGCGGCCAATGAAGCCTCACTTCAGTCACGTGCTATTGTTTACATTAGGATTTTTCTTACAGCGGAAAGATTATAGTGGAGTGTAGTGTGTATTCTCAGTAACAGTTTCACGTTGCTTACCTACTGCTACAGTACAGTAAGGAGGAATCTAAAAGACGGAGAAGTGATCATCAGGCAAATTCTTTCAATGTTGTACGGGAAAATACTTATTTTTTCATAGCTGCTGGAGTAAATACTCAGTGCCTTATCTGCCACAACATTTTGAAAGGTAGAAAGAAACATAACATAATGCGTCATTACGAGTAAAGACATAAAGATACTTACGGTTGTTTTGTTGCTGGAGATCGCAGTGAAAAGGTTCAGGACTTGAAAGCTGCATTATTACCCGAGGTAAGTACATTCAGTATTTATTTTTTATGAATTTGAAATACATTGTCTTATCAGAGGTACTTTCTTAATTACTTCTATGCTCGAGGTTGCAGGTTCGATGCCGGGCCAGATCGATGGCATTTAAGTGTGTTTAAATGCGACACGCTCATATCAGTAGATTCACTGGCATGTAAAAGAACTCCTGCGGGACAAAATTCCGGCACACGGGCGACGCTGATGTAACCTCGGCAGTTGCGAGCGTCGTTAAATAGGCCTAAAACATAACATTTAACATTTAACGATTTACAGCTCGAACTTATTGAACTTTATTGTGACCTAAGGGCTAAAGATCGTTCGAATAATACTACTAGCCTGGTTGAGTTTTACAAGACTTAGGCCCGGTTTCTTCAACCTTTGTTATAATGCACCTAACATAGCGTTAATTAACTATAAGTTAAAAGTATGAATTGCTGTTAAAAATATTGCGTTTCGTCGACTTTACATTTCACATTTTAACATTCTGTTTGTTAACTCTGTTAGGACCAGAGATTCTAGAGTTAAACCATAACCTATAACCAAGTATAGGCTCACTTCTGTTTTCTGAACTCTGACAATTGCGATTATCGCTTGTTTCCGTTATTTGATTCAGAGAGAATAGAAATCGAGAATAGAAATCTTTCTATTCTCTCAGGTTTGATTTCTGCTTCTTTCCTCGTCTGTATCACAATAGCGTGGAGCGGCGTATTGGTATTGCTGTTATGAAATGGAAAACACTGGAACAAAAAGAAATCGTGGGACTAATTTCTCTTCTTTCAAAAGAAACCTTCTGCTGGCAATTATTTGCCAGTATAAACCAATTAATGAGAATAAACAAACAAACGGATCTATGTTGAAAGCGAAAAGTGAGGCTTGGCAGAAAATAGCCTATACCTTTGTATGAACTTCTGGTCTGTCAAATCACAGAAATCATCCGCTCTGTTTATGTATTCATGGATATCATTTTCTAAATATGCAGATATATAAGTTCAGCATCTAACGCACCAGCCATATTGGATACTTCTATGCTAACAGAGAGTTAAATGATTTAACTACATGAAATTGGGCAATTAAATTAACATGGGTTTTAACAGCCTGTTAGAACTAACAGTAGTTGAAGAAATGCTTCAACTGTTAAGTTTACAGTTAAAATGGAATAACACACTGTTATAATTTAACAAAGGTTGAAGAAACCGGGCCTAAACATTAGCAATAATATCCACGACTACACAGGCTGGCTGTGAAAATGATTGCTATGTTTGGCTCAACATTTATATTTGTGAGCAACTGTTTTCTACAATCAACTTTAATAAAGGCAGACATCGAACATCTGTAACTGATATTTCATTGTGATCAGCTGCCAACAGCATAAAACCTCCTTTTCACGTACTGATAAATAAAAATATAATAAAATGATATTGTACATTTAAGTAGCTATAGAATTTATATTATTTCTGTAAAATAAATATTTCTTTACTAACTTAATAGTCCAAGATAGTTTGCAAAGACTGAACGAGAATTCATTTCATAAACACACGTAATAGTACTTCCTTTTGTGTACATTTTGTACGAGATCCACCCCTTCTTCCAGTCCACCCTTATACAGAGCGCAGCTAATATCTGCATTCCGCTCATGAGCTGTGAGCCGGCTCGGAGAGCGCAAACCTTGTGCAGGCCTGATATAGACTATGTACCCGCAACTTGAGTCTTTTGATAGCAGGAATAATAAGCTTACTGATAACCTTGATACGCCACTGACTGCCGCTAGTGTTCTTGCTGCTTACATGCACACCAATAGTACTGCGATTTTTATGCCTAAATTTATTCGCAATATCTTTATGAAGAAAAGCATTTGTGTTGGCATCACTGTTCCTGCATGAACTCGACATTCACGCCTATACGTGATTAATTACGTAGATAAAGTACGCCACTGATAACGTGAAAAAGTGAAGTAGGGTTTACAGTCATATGCTTTGTGATCGCCATATTATAAAGGAGGTGTGTGTGATGATGCAGAATTTATATCTCACGATATGCGAAGAAAACGTGCTTACTAAGATAGCTCTAACAATAAGCCTATCCCTTTACACCCCTGCCCACGGAATCAAACATTTACATTTACAACACAGAGGGCATCGGACACCCCTCAGATATTTCTTGCCATTCATTGATTCTGCATACCGTAAACTGGGGTTACTTTGAACATAAAGGAAACTTTGAACATTTTTTCAGAAAATCATACTTAGGTTTCTACCATGCTGCACTTGTTATAGATCAGTGATGTCAAAGCAAGCGCATTTTCCTGACCTTGACGTCGTGCGCGGGCAGCAAGCGCTAAGTATGGAAAGAGGAAGGGTTGTGTATATGAATAAGCAACCTGTTGGATTAAGAAAACAGTGGTGCACAAACTTCAAACGGAACGTGAAATTTTATGTCGATATTTCTATATGGCTTCTTTCTGTTTGATATTATCTATATCGTCTTTAAAACAAAAGTACTAACACTGATTTCTTAATATTGCACTTGTGTTTTAAATCTTAATAACATAATAGAGAGTTAAGAAGGAATATTCACTTAAATTCCATAGTAGTATAATATGATACTGTATTAAGTGGATGAAACACATCATTCATAAAGAAAGTGATATTCCAAAGAAAGAGACTGAGTATAACATGATAAGTTGGAATTTATATTGATGGTATCTTTAGCCTTACAAAAGTAATCAATAAACTAATCAAAACAATATTACAGTACAAAGCAAAGTTACCTAGGTACTGTATCTGTTTTAAGTGTAACTAATATTACATAACAAAACTCTTATCGCATTATGCTTTTAAGGTGATATTTGTGAGCAACTTCCTACCATCAGAATATTAAATTATTTTCTCGAAATGTGACATTTTTACAACATATGGGCACGTATCTTTTGCTTATGATGTAAGAGTAGTTGCTTTGTTAATTCATTTCCTTACAAACAATTTCCATGCGAATATTTTCAAAATTTTCAATACACTATCTTCAGTAATACGTATTTACGGTATATTAGATTTACGAAAACATTCTGTAAGGCTACTAAGTAAATAGGCCTATACCTGAAAATTTCACTTTTCTATACGAAAAGTTGAGAAAATATTTCTTTTGAATAAAAAAATCAAACTTGTGAAAAATGAGCATTAAAATTAAAACTTACATTCTTATAATGCACTTATACTTCTCAGACAAATCTAAAAATTAACGTGGATACAGTTTTAATAAGTTCTCTTCCCTTTATCTATTGAATCAGTGCTGGCCATCCCTGAATATAGCTCTACCAAGCGGCATATACCACCTCTTTCGTCTGTCTCTTTCCTTTCCGCTGTAAAGCGCTCAGGCTCTCCTGGGCTCTAAAGCGCGCGCTTGCTCCTGTGGGCATCAGTTGACATGCCTGTTACAGATGGAGGTAAATTATCATAAAAATCATTTTCATACAAAACTTACCTCCATCGAACAAGTGTAGCATCTAGAAACCTAAATATGATTTTCTGAAAAAAAAAAAAATGTTCAAATTTCCTCTGTGTTCAAAGTAACCCCAGTTTACGGTAGTCTACATAATTAACGTCACACGTACCCTAAATGAGCCTGATTTATTCTCTCTATTCACCTCCAGTGCCGTCACTATGTGGTACAGACATGAGTTTCTCCCAATACTGTTTTGTCTTCATGTAGCCACCCCTCAATCAGTGTGGCCCTACATAACACAAGAATGAATCTGGAAGTAAAAAATGACGGCCTCGAAGAAATTTAGTCGAGCAACAAGTTACCAGCAAAATATTAGGCCTACGTTAGACAGCGCCTAAATATAGCTTATTTTCTAGTTCGATTTCCAGTTTGTAATTTGGTAGACCTGCTAATTGTAGTCTATGTTATCTCAATAAAAGTTCGGTTATATACAAATGGCTTTTAGGGAACCCGGAGGTTCATTGCCGCCCTCACATAAGCCCGCCATCGGTCCCTATCCTGAGCAAGATTAATCCAGTCTCTACCGTCATATCCCACCTCCCTCAAATCTATTTTCATATTATCCTCCCATCTTCGTCTCGGACTTCCCAAAGATGTTTTTCCCTCCGACCTCCCAACTAACACTCTGTAGGCCTATGCATTTCTGGATTCGCCCATACGTGCTATATGCCCTGCCCATCTCAAACGTCTGGATTTAATGTTCCTAATTATATCCCCAACCGTAAAGCGAATGCCAGGTAAACTATGGCGAATCCTCTGGCTCATCTCGCCAAATACCATCTCGCTATCACCAATTCCATCGACGCTAAATAACCTAGTAGCTGATACAGCGTCGTTAACTAACCAAGTAAAGAAAAGGAAGTCCAGTTTTAGATAGGGGCTCGTTTGAAACCACACACGTAACTGCAGTACGTAGGCCTGGTTATTCGCCCCAGTAAGCCAAAGGAACGGATGAATCAGCTGCCGAGACGCTGGCTGTTGCTAGGAGACAAGACACACGGCGAAAAGCAGCGTTGCAACATGTAGCGGAAAATGAACGAAGTATAATAATGTAAGATTAGAACTTTTTCTATAAATTCGGTAATTTCTTGAATATTTCTCTTAATATGGGCTATTTTACTGTACATTTCTTTTCAGTCTAGAACGATACGTTCATATTTTAATGTCAGTTCATCTACTGATTAACTGTTCGTTTCGTAACTGGGCTAATACATTTCTCCAAGTCACAACTTTGTCCGTTCTTCTTTTATTTTTTTTATTTTTGAAACATCTGTGTAAACTTGTCATCATAAGAATGTTCATACATCATAAGATGTTAACTCTTTTAAATATCAGTTGTACTATCAGTTTTTTATTTAATTCATTATACTTTTTTATAATCTCTTATATTATTTTTAATTACCATATGCATATATAGAAGACATAATAATATTGATTACAAATTATTATACTATTTTTTTTTAACTTTTCCAGTTATTGAAAGACTTTTATAAAATATTACAATTCAGATATCTTATATTTTTCCATTTTTTATTGATTTTGAAATATAATTAAACATGAGATTAATTACAATTGTCTTCGTTTGCAGTCGTGGTAAATAATCACTGAAGATGGAGAAGCATCTCCGAAACATGTCTGACTATAACTAATATCTTTAACAATCTTAATAGTGTTCATACAACTGTAATATATCACCTTTAATGTATTCTAACAAATCTATGAACACTGCATTATTGACCTAACATGTGTCTTTTATCTTTAAACATTTCTGCAACTTTAATACTATTTCTTGTACGATCGTGTTCTTTGTTGTATTTACAGCTATTGTTGTCAGGCTTTGAAAGTTAGGCTACTATTTTGTTTGGGGTATCATGAAGGGTATGGCGTACGAGAGTCCTGTAACATCACAGGAGGGCCATATCCCACGAATTCACGCAGCAACCGACATATTCCGTTGGATCAAGGGAAATTTTAAGACGCGATTAAGCTTTTTTTTTTTTACATGGTAGTAGACCTAGCACTTCTCACAGTATTGTCGAGGATAGATCACCAAGGGTGATATCGACGGCCCAGTTCAAGAGAAAAACAACTCAAAATTTAAAGTTGAGAACCCTGCATTTCAAAGCTTTATGTTGCTAGGATCTTTCAAATTCCGTTAATGCTGTTTTATATATACTTTTAGTTTCAAATTAGAGTGTGTAAATTGGATTTTTCACAGCAACATGAAGCTTTAAAATTCAGGTTTCTCAAAACTTTAAAGTCTGAATTCTTTCCCTTTTGAACTGGGCCATCGATATGAAGATAGTATTCCCGCGCCGTAGCATCGTGGTCTAAGGCATCATGCTTAGGAAATGCGAGGTAGTTCAAGTCCTCAGGGGGGGAAGAATTTCCTCAAGAAATTTCGGCCAGTGTATGGGACCGGCAACCACCCTGCATCGTCATGAATTTGGGGGGCAAAGATAGGTAGCAAAATCTGGTTTCGCGACCCAGTAATAACGGCTGGAGAAATCGTGTTAACCTCATGATACCTTCGTACTGGTTGGATGATCGTTTACCTCGCTGAAACATGTGCACGTGAGGCCAACAGCTGGTTGGTGGGCCATGTTCCTTTGTGGCTATCGCGCCTCGGATTTAGGATTCGGGCCAGATGAGCCAGACACCTTCCATGGGATTAACGGACATTCGTCTGACAGTTGGCGGAACCGTCTGAAAATTATAATAACACAATGGCCCAACGGATTTATTCCCACGCCAGAGTGCAGTCTTGAAGCTTAAGATAGCCGACGCTACTAATCGACAGTGATCGATAGGTCTAATTTGTTGGTGTAAGTGTGGATTCTTTAGTTATTATTTCTATGAATAGATGGCGAAAATGATAGTCACTGTTGCCAATCGTAGGTAAATATACCCGCATTAAAGAATTCAATATTTCACACCACTCTACTGATTGTAAAACAACACTGGGTTTAGCTGGAAACCGCTGATGTTGTCAATTAAGTTACGTGAATAATTTATGTTTAATCTATATAATCATCTTCTCTGACGCTTTTTTAACCGCCCCAATAATGGTGCCACCTATTGAGAACTAGCGGAACTCTTTCTAAATTTGTCTATTTTTTTATATGTTTAAACAATAGCAAGAATGGTACAACTGTATCCCCTTTTAAAAACACGTGCATTGTCAACATCTAAAAAAGTAACAATTTATAAATTGCTGATTAGATCAGTGCTTTTGTATGGTTCTACAGTATGGGGATACGCACCTAAGACAACATTAGATCCCATTCGAGTTGTACAAAATAAAGTATTACGTGTAATTCACAACAGCGGGTGGTACACAAGAAACGAAGAGATACATCAAGATCTAAAAGTGGAAAGTATCCCAGTTATCATTAGGAGATTCGCTGAAACATTTTATAAACAGGCACATTCCCACCAAAATGTGTATGTATCAAAACTAGGAACTTATAACCCTCAGTAGTACACAAGACATCGTACACCTTTGTTCCTCTTCTCATAGTTATCTGTCAAATTTGTTTTCATGCTGTTCATCCTGGTTATGACGGGAGTGCAGCATCATAAATGAACTACCTCTCAGCAATAAGTAAAAGTAATTAGGAACAGTCGGGAGATCACCCAAGATTTCGATACTGTATCCAAAAGTTGACGAATTAAAAAAAAAAAAAAAAAAAAAAAAAAAAAAAAAAAAAAAAAAAAAAATTTATATGTTTGGTTCTGACTTATCCCGTCGTTGGAAAGTTCGCTTACACGATCATACAATCGTAGGTCAGATATCTTTGAACGCCAGTGTCCAGTAAAATATTATAAAAATATTGTAGATTTTTATTAAAATTAAGAGCGTAATAAAGCGAAGTTCATGTTGTGCTCATATCATTACGTTAGAGATACAGAATTTCATATTTTTAAATTAAGAGTAAGTTACTAAAACTAATATTTATATAATGATGAATAAGTTTGTGCACCCCTGAGTACGTTCAGGCGATGAGGGTAGTTAATTTCTGTGCTACATGGAAGGATCGAATGTGTAAATATGGCTATTAGAATTGGGTCAACTTCCGACTTAATTTTTTTTATTACGATTATTTGAATGTCTGTGAGATTTAAAAGGCAAACAGACAGAAATATTCAATAGTTGCATTAGAAATTATTTTCAACAACTTATACACATATTTAAAGCTATTCATCACCCTATATTATACAAAACGTTAGTTAATTTTCCTGAACAGCGATGGCTACGTAATTTCCGTCTGCAATCTCATTGGCTGAACCGAATGGCTTGCCGTTACTACGTGCTACCGAACCCTGGACTCCATTTAGTCCAACGTACGCCGTAGAGGAGAGCGGACGGTCCTGGGTTGGGTAAGGTGGCTGTTGAGTTTCCAACTTGTTTCGTTCAGATTTAGTTGAAGTATTATTTCAATGTGAAATCTAATTTTTAATTAAACAAAAATAAATAGAAGGTCATAATACCCGTAACTTTGAATCACGTCAGATATTTTCTGTTGCAGTAAGTTAAATGAAATTCGTGTTAGTCTCAGTAACGATAGTTTAGAATGGAAATATTAAAAATCCATGCGATATGAATAAGCTAGTTGGAATATGTCTTCACTTAAAGTACCATAATTTCTCATTTCAGAAGACAAAGTGCTTTCATTCTAGAGAACCAATGGATATTCTGGAAAATCGTGTTGTGTTGGACGTCCAATATTTTATTCGTGGACTCCATTTTGTTAAACATTTTCTGCAGTCATATTAATTTTCTTCAAGTTTGAACTGATAGCAAATCGACCCAGAATATTTTTCTATTCCACAAATAATACATTTAAGATTATTAATATTATTTATATTCAAGTTAAATACACTGTTAAATAATATTCTACGTTTTGGGCTTGTATTTCATACTGTTCAGGTAGGATTCTAGTAAATATGTTAGACAAGAACGTTAGTAATTAATATGACGCATGGAAAGAGGAAGTAAATTAAACTGATTCACGACATTGGTCTTAAATTTCTGAATGCAATTCGAAATTTCATCGTGCTTCCAAAATATAGTTAAAATGGCCACCAGTTTGTATAAATGGCATAAGTGCAGTAAAATTGTAGGAAAAATGTATGTAGCGTGTAGAAACTAATTTGGTGAAGGTATTCTGAATGTCAGCCATTTTGTGTTCGTGTGTTGGATAAAATTAACCGTAGTATGTGGAGGTTTAGTAAGTGTAAGAAAACCTGGTGATGGAAAAATTAAAAGTGTACTGCACTTCTGCCATGAAAATTTCGTTCAAATTTTTTCAGTTGAAGATAAGATTATTCGTAACTTTTTTCTTATTAAATAGAGCGAACAAAATTAAATGCGAATTAATAACTTAATTTGTTTAATCTCTGCACTCATATTCACAAATTTTAAATAAAATTAAGTGTTAAATTTCACGAGTGTTTCTTTCTTTTTCGTCGGTTTCAGGCAGGCAATCACTGTCCTACTTAAAGTACAAAAATTAAGCAATATTGAAGCCCTTTAGTCGGAATTTCTCTTTTGAGAAAATACAGAAAATGTTTTTAATTACAGAAAAATTTGTTGCAAGGACGCATTTGACTACTCTTGGTGTATTTCCTGGATGAAATATTGGACGTCTCTAAATTCCCCTCGTCTTCGACAGATGATGGGCAGCTGAAACCAAGATCGTTGGTAATTCATGTAGAACTTTCTCTTCATATAGGCCTTTTGAATGAGGAAGTAAATAATAGATTCATAGAATAAAGTCGATTAGGATATGAGCACGTCATTGGAATACAAGTACTGTTATGGCCAACCAACGTGTTGTAGAATAATGGAACGTAAGACCTTCATATATAAATGAAAAATTAGCAGATCAAATTCTCGAGGTAGTACATTTCAGCATGTATCGGCTTTTCTATTTGCAATTAAAAATGCAGTACGGGTATTCAACCCCAATTATATGGTCTGTTTCGTCGGTGCACCGTCGACAGCAGAAATAACAAGGGAGTGTTTTTACTTGAACTTTCTTGGATCTTAGCTTTAAGCTTCGCCTTATGAGGTCGAGAACAATCTAGACGATCAGAATTGCCCTCCGTCGTTCTGTTCTCCAGAATGAACAGTCCGTAGATATCAAAGTCTACGTAATTTTAACAATCGAATAGGGTGGCTTGTAAATAAAGTGGGGTTATCGACATTAAGACATGTTGCGTGTATTACTCTTAAATTTAGTTTAGAGAGCGTTTAATTATTTATTGGTTCACGACTTTAACACAAGAGAATTTCTGCGTGCCTGAATGCGTTCACACGATGGGTTTGACTACGTCCGCATTCCCGGACTTTGAGGAGTTGAGAAGGGTGCCCAAAAGTAACTGATTTTAATTTCTAACCACGTTCTCACTAAATGTTGAAATTGAGTACTAATCACACCATAGTGAAAGTGTGCAATCTGGACAAAGATTTGAGCCGTTGTCCCCAAAAGAGACAGCGTGGTATAGTGGTTACAAAAACATGTAAGAACTCAGTTAACAGGTGGTTCTCTATGCAAACACTTGTGTGCTTCACTTTTAAGTTGTATATTTTACTACTCGCTTCATGACTTGTTCCTGTAAACTGTGGCATTACAAACATACCACGGAAATTGTAAATATACTTATTTGAGACGGTAGGATTCAAACCAGGGACATTGCTTCAATTTAGAAACACGGAGATAATTTAAAAAATAGTGTATGTTAACAAGGCGTCACGAACGCTTCAGATATTTAAAAAGAAATGCCGAGATGTGATAAACACATGCGTTAAAACATCCTTCGAAAACCGAATCTATGTTACAGCAAAAATAAGTGGATTCAAAAGTAACGTAAATTACAGAAAAAAATTCTAAATTAACGAAAATACATTAACCCCTCCCTAAAATACTTTAAACTTAAAATTATCTGAGAAAAGAAACACAGTAAAGAAACCAGAAGTGACACAAAACATTTGCACATGTAAAACTCGATGGATAAACGCGGTATGAACGAGGGCTGTAACCCTTCCATCAGGCGCAAATGCTTGTTAGTGCAAGAAATTTCTGCACGTGTCATCCAGCACCTTGTAAGGTGGCATTGCTGGTCTTTTTGGTAATTAAGACTCCCCCCCTCTGCATACTCCAAGAATTCGGTGTCTAATGTGGAAGATTGGATTTTATAATGCGGTCAAATTCTATTCATATAATAATAATAATAATAATAATAATAATAATAATAATAATAAATAACAATAATAATAAAATAATAATAAAATAATAATAATAATAAAATAATAATAATAATAATAAAATAATAATATAATAATAATAAAATAACAATAATATAATAATGATAATAATATAATAATAACATAATAAAATAATAATATAATAATAATAAAATAATAATAATAAAATAATAATAATAAAACAATAATATAATAATGATAATAAAATAGTAGTAATAATAATAATAATAATAATAATAATAATAATAATAATAATAATAATAATAATAATTCGTGTTGAATTTAGAAACCACAGGTGAACAGGTAAACGAGATCAGTTATAATGAAATTATTGTGTATGGATTTACTAGTTTGAGACTCGGTTCTTACTCTGTACGTAATACTCAAAGTGCCTATATGTTTGTTCATAGCATGTACTGCACATCTACAAGGCTGTGGCTGAAGTACGTGGCCTGCCGTTAGTGCAGTTGCTGAAATATGTTGGTGCAACGTACCCAGTGGAGCAGAAAGTGAGGTCCGGAGTTCAGTAAGGTAAGGACTTGATAATATCTTTAACCTTGTTTCTTATATTTAAATGTAAATTACGAATCTTTCAAGAAGATCTCTGTTCTCAAATAAATTGCAAAATTGTAATTTATATTGCAGGGTTATGTCAGATCTAACAATTTTTCGGGTTCACCGATGTGGAGTAACGGCTAACTTGCCTGACCGTGAAACGAGAGGGCCCATTTTCAAATCCTAGTTGGGACAAGTTACCTGGTTGAAGTTTTTCCACGGTTTTCCCTCAACCTATTAAGAGCAAATGCTGGGTAACTTCCGACGCTGAACCCTGAAATCATTTCGCTGGCACTATCAACTTCCGCTCACTCAGATGCTAGATAACCATAGCAGTTGATAAGGAGTCATAGAATAATCAATTAAAGATAATTTGGTAAATAAGTTAGGCTACATCATCTGGTAGCACGTCTAAAGTCACTAGGATAGTCTAGAAAATGAGGACACTCCTAGAAACGGGATGTGAATAATGTCCAAGCTATGTCAGCAGCTAGTCCAAATTCTCTTTTGTTTCACAGCATATCAACGAACAGGTTTCTATAGCAACAGTACAAATCATCCTTGTTATTTAGTCCATATTTCAGCGCTACAAACGTAAGGAGGGGATTTGCCATTACGCGAACAAGGATTGCTAAACAGTTCACCTTCGCCTCTGAGAAAGGGGCTAAGCACCTCTGACTTCTGGTCCGTCACCCAGTGACCTCAGTCACTGCCCTTTCTTTTACTTAAATAATCAGTCGCCAAACCCTCCCCAACCTTATAAAAATCTTCGGTATATATCTATTACAGATAATACTTAAATATTCCTATTTCTTTTGTACTAGTCATTGATTTGCTCTTTTCGTTTTTCAGATGTTGCCACTACTTCCGCGTCTATTACGAAGAAGCCCAAAGGGAAGCTTTTCACCTCGCTGATGTAAGTCGTTAGTGATTTATAATGGCGCAGTAGAACTTATCAGTCAATAACTTTTTTCATTCTGTAGCCAAATGATGATCAGGGTAAATGTGGGATGGACTATTCTTATCAATTATAACCTAGCTCAGAATTTGAACATGTCGAATTCATGTGATATTCCTACAGCTCTTGTTTAGTAATGGGTCGCCACCACATCTCTGTATTCGTGCTCACCATCACTTTCTAATTGCAGTAACACATAGAAACTTTCATCGACGTGTGCATTCATCTTGTTTTACCTTTACCACCCCTATTACTATAATACATCCCCTCAATTTACTATCTAACCTCTCACCTTGAAAACTTTCCCTTCTATCTAGTGGTCACCTCACCACTTTTATTGCCTACTCAAATTGAAGTTCTTCCTATCGTATAAAACTTTCCTAATTTGTATACTATAACTTCCACTAACACTACTTAATCATAATCATCCACTTTCATCTGCACTTCTACCTCTCCTCACTCTGTCATCGCTCTTATCCCCTATTTCTTCACTAGTCACTGAATCTGTTTACTTGTTCACTTCCACCCCGATAACTTCTTCGCTAGGCACTGTTCACTCAAATGATTGAACTGATACATACTTAGTGGCTTTCAAGGAACCCGGAGGTTCATTGCCGCCCTCACATAAGCCCGCCATCGGTCCCTATCCTGAGCAAGATTAATCCAGTCTATATCATATCTCACCTCCCTCAAATCCATTTTAATATCTTTCCATCTACGTCTCGGCCTACCTAAAGGTCTTTTTCCTTCCGGCCTCCCAACTAACACTCTATATGCATTTCTGGATTCGCCCATACGTGCTACATGCCCTGCCCATCTCAAACGTCTGGATTTAATGTTCCTAATTATGTCAGGTGAAGAATACAATGCGTGCAGTTCTGTGTTGTGTAACTTTCTCCATTCTCCTGTAACTTCATCCCGCCTAGCCCCAAATATTTTCCTAAACACCTTATTCTCAAACACCCTTAACCTATGTTCCTCTCTCAAAGTGAGAGTCCAAGTTTCACAACCATACAGAACAACCGGTAATATAACTGTTTTATAAATTCTAACTTTCAAATTTTTTGACAGCAGACTAGATGACAAAAGCTTATAACATAAAATTCAAAGTGTAAAGATCTATCCAAAATTATAAAACCAGTTCAAATTTAGATATCTGGGCGTTAACTTGAAATCAGGTAAATTAATTTGCATCTACAAAAAGATCATCGATGAAGAATTATAAAGCACAGCGTTGCTATGTCTACATGATTTTTATAGGCCTGGCTTGCTTCGGTTACCTCGGAGACGTGCTACTCTGGTTACAGATAGATACGCCGCTGTCTGCTGACATCTGTTATGTTACGAGTGTTCTTGACATTTAAAAATTAAATTTACACGTAAACGTACGCTCTGGGTTACGGTCAAAGACGGCGATAGAGTTGTAACACAATAATTCCTACACAAAATGAACACTGCACATAGTCGCTTGTATATAACATTTTACGAGTATAACGGGGGAAAAAGTGAAGGAACTTAAAATAAAAAACAGAAGAAAACTAAGGCAACATTCCAGGTACGTTCGTATGAAAATGGGGGCACAAAACCGCAGGAATTGGGCAGGGGGAACCCGTGTTTGTGCCCCGAGGCTGGGATTTAGATACACACTACAATCCAAAAGTTACCTTTTTAACTCGTTAAAGACACTTGGGACGCGTCCACTTCTGTTCTTCTGCTCTAGAATATTTTTCGTTATCTTAAAGTTTGTTTTGATTAATTTTCACTCTTGGCTAAGTTTTAAATGCATAAATATACCATTTATAGCAAACAACGAAAACCAAATCTAAAATTTAAATATTAATTGTCAATTATTCGTATTTTTAAATAAATTTGTGAAAATCATTTGGCCACGTTTCTTTGTCAGTATGACTCAAGGAGAATACGGAAGAGGTTTATTATTTTATTTGTGGGTATAGAGGGAACTTGACGACAAATTTATAATTTCGTTAAATTTTTTCAAAACTATAAAACATGCATTGGTCAACACTTTACATTTGCCAATGGTAAAAGTGCAGTAGATTAGTCTGTGCGTAACAAAACTTTCCTGGCCAATTAGTGAACAGTGTCTTATGTTAGTCCATGTCTGTGCGGTGTGTCAGTGTTGTAGTTATGGTTGAGTATGTTGTTAAAATATTGGCGATGGAAGTTATTCTAGAAATAGATTTTGAAAATCAGCTGAGTTGTAAATGTGATCCATATCTTCATGGTAATGAAATTGGTGGTGGTGGTGGTGGTGGTGGTGGTGAAAAATACTTACCATACTGCACTTCTACCATTATGAAATGTGACTTTTAAATTTTAAATAAGTATATATGCATCTGTTAAATTGTTTAAACGGAAAATTGTGTTTATACTTACGTTCAGTAGGAAAGGATACCTACAAATAAAATTTGAGTGAAATTATATTCTAAAACATTACAAATTCAATAAAAATGTATCTTACATTGCAAGTAAAGATTACCTCTAATCAGATGGGAACTTCCATTAGACAACACGTTAATCGAAAGTGTGGAAAACCTTGAACGAATATTAGGCTTACTAATTATGGTTTGTTGTTTAATTTCAAAATGTTACATGTTTCGGTAACTTTTACACAAATTTGCTAGCATAGCCTACATGTTAATTGTCAGGTGTTACTTCTCCTTCACTGGGTGGAGATACTTACAAATGGCTTTTAAGGAACCCGGAGGTTCATTGCCGCCCTCACATAAACCCGCCATCGGTCCCTATCCTGAGCAAGGTTAATCCAGTCCCTACCATCATATCCCACCTCCCTCAAAACCATTTTAATATTATCCTCCCATCCACTTCTCGGCCTCCCTAAAGGTCTTTTTCCCTCCGGTCTCCCAACTAACACTCTGTGTGCATTTCTGTATTCGCCCATACGTGCTACATGCCCTGCCCATTTCAAACGTCTGGATTTAATGTTCCTAATTATGTCAGGTGAGGAATACAATGCGTGCAGTTCTGCGTTGTGTAACTTTCTCCATTCTCCTGTAACTTCATCCCTCTTAGCCCCAAATATTTTCCTAAGCACCTTATTCTCAAATACCCTTAATCTCTGTTCCTCTCTTAAAGTGAGAGTTCAAGTTTCACAGCCATAAAGAACAACCGGTAATATAACTGTTTTATAAATTCTAACTTTCAGATTTTTTGACAGCAGACTGGATGACAAAAGCTTCTCAACCGAATAATAACAGGCATTTCCCATATTTATTCTGTGTTTAATTTCCTCCCTTGTGTCATTTATATTTGTTACTGTTGCTCCAAGATATTTGAATTTGCGTGGAGATACTGCTACAAAAATTAGAAGCGAAGAGAGTTGCATTTTATATAGGAAATTAATGAACTTGATAAAAAAGAAACTTTTAATTTGGATGTACATATACTTACCTTGCAAAGGAGATCGTGTTCAGCTGTGTACTAAGTTCTGTTATTAAATTTCTCTAAACCTAATAATTTCTCTAGGAAAACGTGACAAATATGCTCTGAAAGGCAATACAAATAATAGCCTTTGTAACTTGAAGGATTAGTGAAAATAAAACTTACGAGGGTTATTTTTGCGTGTGTTTATATGTATAATATGTAATCTTACTTAAATCTTGGTATATTCTTGGTATAAATTGTGACAAATTACTTATTTTTGTCGAGGATTGTTGCCGAGAGATTTTTGCAACTAGAAGATGGGAATCAATGCCATGGGACCAGATTATGGTGAACATCGTTCCTCATTTGTTAGTCGGTAAGTTCAGTTAATAAGTCACATAATTTCTTAAATTGATTACCATTGTGTTGTAAGAAATAAACTATGTAAATAATGTAAAATTTTAGTCTTTGAAGAAAGAACGGTGTAATTTAGGTGTTAATATAAATTTGTTCTTTATCAGGACACACTATAATAATTGCACTATCAAATAAAACAACGCAAATTTATGAAAGTGTGACAGGTCTACTTGTTTTACAAGATTGCCTTGTATCTATTTTGTAGTTAACAAAAATTGATTTCACAACAAAAGAGTACAGGGGGAAAAAGGGGGAATGTCCACTTTCAGGCAAAACTCAGATTTCCATTCGCCTATATACTTCATATGAAGTGAATTCATTCTACACTTAGAACAGGGGAAGAAAGTTCTGTTACAGAATAACTGCTGGTTAATTTCTCAGTATTATATTCGGAATGATAGAGTTTCACATTTTAAAATTGGTTTCCTGAGAATTGTTTAAAAGTGGACATCCCCCCTTTTCCCCTGAACGCAAGTGAACCCGATTCAAGTTCAGAATAGTTCTGCACAAACTGATAATATTGGTAATCTTAGTTGATGTGCATTTAACAAAACTTATTTTTGTAAAAAAAAATCGAAGTTCAAATTTCTGGCCCTGCTTTGAATTCGTAAAATCAGAACTGTGAAATAAGTTGCACAAATAAGAATAATTTCAAGTTTGTAGATTAATAGAAAGCAATAGCTATATTATACCGGTACTCTAAAAATAGAGAATCATGATCCCTTCACTTTTTGGCTACAAATTTAGGAAATAGTCCAAAGTGCGAAATAAATCTATTCTCTGTGCTAAAAACTAGATTTGTTACTTGAGAAAATTTCACTTTCATGAACAAAGGATTGTATTCATATTCTTCTATAATTGCAGAACTTTTAATAGGTAACTACCATTCAAATGTTTGAAAAGTGTAAGCAATTCTTAAGCTTGAAATTCCTTAACTGATATAATAATTTGAATTGCGAAAATAATTTAATTAAATTTTATTCAAATTCTTAATTCATGTAAGCTCGAGGTATTAGAATACATACCTTGCATGAAGCTTTCAACTTAACTTAGAGCATAATATAATCCAGCCTATAAAAGGGAATGAATACACCTTGAATAGCCACAGAACGCAGAAGTGAGAGTTTTCGAATTGGTCACTCGGAATGCATATTAATTTCTGAATTACGTTTACTCTCACTACAAAACTTCTAAGAATCAGGTACTCTGAACATAAACTTAACTTTTTGACATTAATTCAGATGCCAGAAAAACTTAATTTCGTTAGAAATACACTCAGGGACAAAAAAAACCGGACACTTCTATATTTGCTTGTATTTTGTTGCCAATTATTTCAAAATGAAACAAAACCCATTTAAACAAAATAATGTTTCATTTAGCACCTTATACGACAACATTTGAAAAAAAAATCTCTGATGAGAAAATTTACAAAAAATTACAAAGGGCGTATAACTATGGCATCGTTTGGTCTGTTTTTTCCATTTTATGGTGCCTTAAACATTAAAAACTCTTTTTAGTAACGGGTATTACCCCCTCTGGCTTGAATAACTGCATCCATACGTCTTGGCATGCTCTCAATTTGGTTAGCAATGTCTTCTTGATGAATAAGTTCCCATTCTTCGCCAAGTGCTCGCCTCAACTCTTATAACGATTCTGGTCTCGGTCGTCTATTCTTAACACGCCGTCCCAGTATGTCCCACACGTGTTCAATTGGGTTCATGTCTGGACTCCTTGCTGGCCATGGAAGAACATGGATTCCCACTTCTTGGAGATAATCTCCGACCGCATGGGCAATATGCGGCCGTGCATCATCATGCATTAAAACAAAATTATCGCCTACAAATTGGCCAAATGGCACAACATGATCAGCCAAACGTTTATTTCTATACCTATCAGTTGTTAGTCTTCCATTTTCAACAAAAACCAACTCTGTACGAGCACCCGTACACACTCCTGCCCAAACCATCACTCCACCACCGCCATACGGCACATTTTCGGAAATGCAACACTGTGAAAATCGTTCTCCCCTCCTTCTCCAAACTCTTTCACGTCCATCAGGTGAGCACAGATTGAAACGGGACTCATCGGTGAACAGAACAAGCTCCACTGTCCATTTCTCCAATCCCTGTGATCATTTGCAAAACGCAGTCGTTCAACTCTGTGCATCCTGAGAAGTCTGGGACCAGTTGCAGGTCTACTTGATATCAGTCCACTTGCTTTCAACCTCCTTCTAACTGTTTTGGCCGAAACTGGGCGTCCATGCATGTTAACAAATTGCTGGGCTACACTAGTAGCTGGCAGGTTGCGCTCCCTAAGAACTCTCAACACCACATACCTGTCTTCATTTGGATTTGTAGCTCTTGGACGACCCGAACCTGGTCTTCTGGTATATTCTAGGGTCTCTCTATACCATTTTATGGCATCATGGGTTGTGCTTCTAGCCATATTCATAACATTTGCAATGTAACGTACACTGCGTCCATCATCGTAAAGGACTACAGCTCGAGCCACATCTTCAGGTCGCATCTTGTTTTAAGACAATGTTACAACCCCACTTAAACTCAGAAAATGTAAAAATAAAGAAATAACGAATGATAACGATAATGAAGCACAAAATGGTTGAGACAAAATTGTTATAGCTGAGACTCCGAAAGCAAAATTGGAATATTTGGTTGTAATGGCTTCTTTATAAAACAAAAAAACAATCAACAATGTATACACGTCTCCATAACAACAGATGGCTACCATAATATTGTATGAGAAGATAATGTTTTGCAAAATACCAGCAAATATTAAAGTGTCCGGTTTTTTTTTGTCCCTGAGTGTATAAAAAACTTACACTTAACCCTTAAACTGGCAAAGCTTCATTTCTCACACTAGTTTATTGAACCTTGTCGGACCGTAAAGAAAACAACTATCGCCATGTCCGTATTTTATATGTTGTACAATACTATAGTATTGTAAAATTTTAATTCTCGTACCAATTTTTTTCTATTCTGTTAAAATTATAGCATATAGGCTATTAACCTGTTGTATCCTACAGGATACTTTGAGAATTTAAGAGTTAAATAACACGTGAAATATGAACGCACAGCGGATATCTTGTTTTAATCTTCTGGCATTGCCTCAAACTGTTCCTTCACTCTGTTTATATTTTGTTCATGTATTGAATTCTAAAATGTTTTCCTTGTTATCTCAGATCTAGGCGAGATGTATGACAACAGACAATACGGTTCCTTAACAAGAGGATCTTCAGGCAGATATCTGGAGCCGCACTAAGTTAAGTATCAGATGAAAGATTTTATACTTTTCATTGTGGTTGTGTAGACGAAAGTTCAATTTCCAGCAGTGTTGACGTATATTAAAAGTTTCGGTCTAGACAGTTCTATTGTCAGGGCCGTGTTGCAAAAGAAATGGTATCCGTTTTTGTTCTGTCCGATATCTAGCTAGCCAAACTGGTGTAAATAGAGCAGGCAACTCTTCACACCTTGGGAGGGACAATCTTAGTAGTTCAGGAACGTAGAAAGTTAAAAGTGTAATATGCAGTTAGCGAAAAAAAAAATTTTCAGAGAGTCAAATGAATTCTTAAATTATAATAATTATAAAAATTAACGATTTTATTTAACAGGTTCCTGAGCAGTACAGACACTTTTTAAGAACTATAGCATTTGCAGTTTGTGTAGTTCACTCTACATAAACAAGAGACTTCGTGAATAAAATAAGACGGTGAAACACGATTCCTCCTTAATTTATGTATGTCTGATGTGTTCTAGAATAACGTTTAATACTGGTTGGCGAGTTGGTATAGCGCTGGCCTTCTATGCCTAAGGTTGCGGCTTCGATCCCGGGCCAGGTCGATGGCACTTAAGTGTGCTTAAATGCTACAGGCTCATGTCAGTAGATTTATTGGCATGTAAAAACTCCTGCGCGACAAAATTCCGGCACATCCGGCGACGCTGATATAATCTCTGCAGTTGCGAGCGTCGTTAAATAAAACATAACATTTAACATTAACGTTTAATTGAAATTATTTTACACTGGAAATAACTTCCGTGTGCTCAACCTAACAAAATTGAATATGATTGTACTGTACATATTGTACACAGCCTATAAAACGCTTTATAATAAATTAGTTATTAACATATTCAATTTATATATCCATGTCGCTAATTTTGTATCCTACTTTCCATAAACTGCGAGCAATGAATTTTCCAATGTTGTCCTGGAAAATGTTTCCAAATCATTATTTAATTTAAAATTATATATAGTTCTAATACGTAACTCCATTAATAAACTGCATGCGATCGAAGCAATAATGAAAATGAGAAAATTTCATCGTCTATTTCGTCATTGTCATTTTATGTAACACTGCATTCGTCCTAAACAGCTTTAGATCCAGATGTCCGTGTGAAGATTTGGAAGTGTTGAGTTAGCTGTGTTGTCACGCTTTTCTACATTTCATTGTACACTAACGTGTTTATTGTTTAGGAATCTTGCAACTTAATACACCAATCAAAATTTCCCACAAAGTTATTTCTGAATCCAGATAGCAATATGCATACTTCGATATTTCATTGGAGTCTTTAAATTTACAAAATTGGTAACATTGGCACTTATGAGAAAGCGATAATACATAAATTTTATTTAGTTGTACTTCATTTGTTTTAGTGCTTGCTTATTTTCTGATGTTAATTTTAAAATGATTTTGTGTTCTCCTATGTGAAATGAATTTGATTAATTTTCTGAAAATTTCGACACTGCAAAGATATTTTCTTTCACGTGTGTTAGAGTAAGGATAATTGTATGAAGTGTTGTATGTGTGACGTGCTGTTATTTAAAGAAATTCTAGATTTAATAGTATTGTTGTCTGAATTGTCTCACTGAGTGTTTTGTTTACTATGATCGATAGTTTTCATTATTTTACTATTTCAGCTTACTCTCAGTTTTAGAAAATAAAAATTTGTGACTAATAATTTTATTCTGTAAACGTAAATATCAACATTTCCACACTCAGAAACTGATGTACTGTATGATTAAATTTTTAGGGTTCTGCGACACTTTTTATACTTTCTCGTTGATTTCTATGACAGTTTTATTAATTGGTACAGCCTGTTTTTAACATTTGCCTTATACTGTCTTAATGCGAATTGATATATTAAATTCAGTATAATAGTTTATTAATCTGTAGGCTAATTTTGATTATTATGATTATACTGGCAATAATAGTTCCGATATTTTTTACCGTTCTGTGAGAAAAAGAGCAAAAATTTTTTATATGTAAATTTATACATTGTTTTTTCGTGATCTCTGTAAAATTTCCGATTTGGTAATATTTTAAATGTGAAGGGTTCTGAAGAAGTGTTCATTTTTTTTAACTGAGTAAGTTGCCTCATTCAGTCAATGCTTTTCTGTGTCTGATGGTGCAAATGAATGACTAATTTAAACAAATTTCATTTGAGTGTTGCATACTTCTGCTAGTCTTGATTAAGTTGTGGAACATGAATCTCATATGTCCAGTAGAAATTATTCAGTGCATGTTTGTATCTTTTCAGAAGCACAAAATTCAAAGTTGCTGTAATGCAGATATATTCAGCTTTCGACTAAATTTATGACAGTTCTTAAAAGCATCATGTACCATCTGCATTGTCAACTTTTCTCTTGCGAAATTCATGCCAAGTTATTTGTGAAGTTGTAACTACTCGGGTAACACTTTACGTAATGCAAATTTTTAATATAAAAATTTCGTTTGAAATAATTTAGAAAAATAATAATGCAATTCATGTAACTCAAAAACTATTGAATTAAAATTTTAATTGGAAAGTTATTGACATTAGTCAAAATTTTGTACGTGATCACGTATATCTTAGAATGCTCATGCCATCTTTTGTCTCGAAATTTAGATTGTGATTTCCCTAGAATTGCTTCATATCAATATCGATTTTATTTAATTCTCTCTTCTGTGAAACTTGTGCCCTTCTTTAAAAAATCGTAGAAATGCGAAGTGTGTAGTGAAGTGAAACCGTGAACGTGTGATGCGAAATGGGGGAGTGAAATAGTGAATAAAAGGCGAAAGTAAATCAAGACAACTGAAGAAAGAATTGAGAAACTGAAGAAAGAATTGATAAAACTGAAGAAAATTTAGAAAACTGAAGAAAATTGACAAATCTGAAGAAAATTGAGAAATCTGAAGAAAGAATTCAGGATACTGAAGAATAGTCAATAAAACAAAAAATATCGAAGAAACTAATCGTAAAATGATACAAAAATCTATGAAGATAAAAGAAAGTGAAATTAAATTAGCAAAGGATCGTAATCTGAGGCGCGAAGAGGGCACAAGGTTTTTTTTAAACAACCAATCGCGGAAATTTGTGGACAGTTCTCTGGGAAGTCACATTCACAGTGTGGAACTGAACTAAGTTCCAAAGTTCTTTTGTATATATTTTAAGCCATAGTTTCCTTGCCGGAGCATAGGTAACCCTAGCGGAGGTTTCAGTACCTCAAAGATCGAAGTTGCTTTACATAAACAAAATTCCAATTCAAATCATGGAGGATATTGATGAAAACTTCAGGCTTTTTCCACATGAACGTAATTTAAATGCTGGAACTCACTGATGTTTGAAAACTTCTCGGACAAAACAGTTTCGCAGAAAGAATTGAGAAGCATGTTCCCAATTATAATACCAAAATTTAACTAATGATTTAATTTAGAATTACTTACAAAATTTCAGTGCAAAAAATTATATTTATTTTTTACAGAAAATTTATTGGATGCAGAAGAGAAAATGGCCAAGTTCCACTTTTCCTCGTGTTTCACTGGGGCTCTTCGAGTATTTAAAATATAATTCATTGCCTTTTTCTTACATTTTTAGGATTAAGTTAGTGAGATTGACTATTAATCTACAGGACTGGAAGCCAGTGGTCTATTTTCACAGAATAGCAAAATGTTTTCAGTTCTTAAAAATTGCTCTATCAACATTACATCTGTAAGATTTCATAACAATTTTCCTCTGTGATTTTTATATTTTCTGTATATTTTGCCTTAATTTAATTGGATTTATATTTAATTGTTATTAATATTACATATTTATGGCTTTTAAGGAACCCGGAGGTTCTCATCTCTAGTTGGTTAATTTTAAATCCGTTTTATAACCTTGACGAATTTTTTGATTGTACAATTTCTTTGTAATTTTTCCATTTTAACTGACCTTGTCTATACATACTGTTTTTAGACATGTAATTTAAACTGTTAAACTATTGCCGCCCTCACATAAGCCCGCCATCGTTCCCTATCCTGTGTAAGGTTATTCCAGTCTTTACCATCACATCCCACCTCTCTCAAATCCATTTTAATATTATCCGCCCATCTACGTTTCGACCTCCCCAAAGGTTTTATTAATATTACTAATTTATTTGTTGTATGTGTTATTAATTTACTATAACATTGGGTTACTCTTAACTTCTGGATTATTATGTAATTATCTTATTACTTGACTGTTTTCAGGGTAGAGTACGAACTAATATGTTACTTCTAATAAAAGTTTCTTGCTTTATCTTGGAATGTTATTAGCTGACGAATGTTGATGAAATTTTCTCACTGAAATTCCAAATTTATTTCTACCGCAACAACTTTTTCATTACTTATGGTGCTATGAATCTCGACCATATAAAATATACCTTGATTTGCTTTCACTACTAGCATAACCGTTACTAGGCAACCAAACCCGTTAACTTCCTCAATCTGAATCTGAAATCGACGCACGTTGTTATATTATTTGTATATAAACTTGTTTAAAAGTGATAAATTAAAAATGTATAACACTTGTACAATTTCTCTACCGGTAATTTTTTTCATTGCTCGTGATAACAGTCGCTACTCAACGAATCTCAGTTACGTTTGATTTCTGTAAGAGACTGTCCTTGTAGATTTTATAGAAGTGAACTACGCGTCCTTATTCTGATTTATAATTTAATTTGTGTTACAGACACTATGGTTCGTATTGGATGCATATTTCGCAGTTGAATCGCTCATCGCTTCAGTGTGAAGAATACAATAAAAAACTAACTCCATAGACCATGAAATAAATGTATGCAGACAATTTTGAAATATTTATATAATTTGTAATATAGTGGACATGTGTGTGTTCCTTTTACCTGGAGACGTGAATTAGCCTGAAAATACAGTGTGAATACTACAAAGTTCTTGATACTTCAGTAATGTGTTATGAATGATTTAGGCAGAAATAATGATAGAATAAGATCATAGTGATTTGAACTTCATCTTTGCTAACCACCAATTCCACTTACACGCGCTTGATTTGAACCTGGTCTGCCTGGAGATAAAATACAGTAGTTGTAACACACAGTTAATCAGAACACGTGAAAAACTTCAGTTCACAGTACAAAACTTATAACAACATTGGACATAATGTAGTTACAAGAATTTTGTACAACTTTGGAAGACGAAGTGAAACACAATAACTGAAATTATTGAAGGCAATACGGGAAACCAAATTCGTAATCTTCCAAAACACATTTTAGAGGCGAAACTAGGACACTTTCGACAATGCCTATTTCTTATCCATGTATTTGATGAATTGCAGAAATCTTATCTGATCTATCTCGTCACTAATATCCAAAAATGGGAGTTTAAAATATCTATGATGCTGAACAGCAACCTCTTACATAAAAAATATAAAAGAAAGATTTCACTCCTGATCACATATCAGATTGTCCTTCTCCACATTATAAAATGGCAACATATAAAAGAAAACAACCACTAGGATTTCCAATGTCGAAAATGAATTTTTTGGCAACGACCGCTAGATGGAAGTACTGCTGCAAGCTATTACTTAATGACATTTAATCAAGGTTATAACGTGACTTATTTTACAGTCGCTAGATGGCAGCATAGTGAAATTGATTAAAGTTGTCTTGAAAGTGCATTAGACTGATCAATCTGTTACATGTGATCAGGGATTTCACTTCAGTCCTGTCAAGTAAATCTTCCGAATCCTCTGCAAACACATCTTAAATCAAGGTGTGAATACAAACTTCACAAGAAGAGATTTAAATACTTTTATGTCGAACATTTCTTAGTTTTCGAGATATTAAAACGGGTTTTCGCTCTCCTGTAAAATTGATTTTTTTGACAAACGAGGTTGCTGTTCAGCACTATGGATACACAATAGTGTATTAAGACAGGGTTGGGAAGTGCGTTTTACAAACTAGAGGAAAAGTTTGTAATGCACTTCACAAACATGCATTGTACAACAATTTTTTGCACGATCATATTTTTAAAATTGCAAATACAATACGTTTTGCGTTTAAGATTTAGAGCAATATTATTCCAAAGCCTTTGTAAAACTGCTCTGTAATGGTAACTAAGGTAACAATCAGTGCACTGTAATGGGGCTATTTCAGTACAGTTTTATGTTATGAAGAATGGTTGCCCTAGCAACAAGTTTCTGTGTGGGAATTCTAACTTTCAAGGCCTGACAACAATAGCTGTAAATACAGCAAAAAACAAGATCGTGTGAAAAAATGACATTGTGTTAAAGAGCATCTGAATTCTACATCGTAAGCTAAAAATTAAGTGGGTGAATGGAATAAGGCTCCTTCCAAATCTCTGTTCAAAATGACAGATTTCAGCAAAACATGTGAAATTGTTGCAGTTAACCCAGGACTCTGTATGTCTTCAAATAGGAAGATCGATGTACAATATTGTAGTACCATGCTAAGATAGATGAGCATTGGATAACATTTCGGTAACAGTGTTGCCAAACAGCCATTAATGATTTATTACTAATTCGAGTTTTAAAGTACTTCAAAATACTCTGAAATCATACACGTAAAAATTACCTACACAAAATATATTAGTTGAACTAGACAACATTAGTGTAAAGGCGATTATTGGATGTGTGTTTCTGAATTTTTAAAAGTTAGTCTAAAAAAATTACGACCTAAAACTATTATTATTTCTGGGAATCCTAATAGCAAAGGAACAAAACGCCATAGGAATTCTGCATCGACATTTTGCAAAGGATTTTCCCCTTAAAATGAGTATTACTGAAGAGCTTTCACCCTGTATATTTCCAAATTTTAGAGTAACTTGTTAAGATGTGAAGATTAACTTCCACTAATTTTTTTTTCCTATTTGAAAATTCCACAGTTTTTTAAATACCAAATATCGTATGTTGACTTTATGAAACAACATTCAAAAAACGAAAGAACTATCCTTTTTAGCTGTAGGCACTTAAATGACACACAAATTTAAGAAAACTATGAAACTAGATACACTCAAATCACTGAATAAACAATTACAGTAAGAAATTTCCAATTTTAATGTATTTTTTCTTATCTGCCAAAATGTTTATTTGCTAAGTTTAATCATTCTTTCAAATGACTGGAATCTGCAAAAGATGTGTGCAAGTATTCATTTAATTCATGAAATAATGTTCAAAAACTACAGATGTTTGTAAATACAGATCTTATTGCAAGCTGATGTGAAAATATCTTAATTCTATAGTACATCCATCCACTAAATCAATTTCCATATAATTTTTTTTCGGTTTTGTACGCAATATTCGAGTTACCCTCGATTCAAAACTAGTGAATTTGGAGTAAGCCTAGACAACTGTAGCTGCATGCACAACAGTAATTCACGTGTCTACCACTTGTACTGAATATTTGGCTTACAAATACTCTGGATTTGGAACGTAATTTGACTCTAATATCAATCAAATTTTGTTAATATTATTGTATCCTCTTTTGATATATTGATTGTATTATTGTATTTCTATTTCTATTGTTGTAATTATATTCTGTAGTCTGATGCATTATTATGTATTATATAAATTTGTACTTGACCATGTTAAGCATCTTCCGATGAATTTGAAATTTGAAATAAACATTTGAAATTTGAAAAAAAAAATCGTTTAAAAAGTTTGTAAACTTGAAAGATACAGAGCTTACAAATTCGTACTATATTATAACGAGTGCAAGAGAGTATTAGGAGATTAAAAATTTCGAATTTGTAAAATACAGGATAATTTTTTTATTTTATCTTTCTGTCAAAAGTGAGCGCCCGCACAAACTTCAATTTACGTACCAAATGAAGAAATACAAACCTCTGCAAATAAGTACTTTGCTTTCACAGTGGGGAGGAAAGTCGCTGGTGTTTGTTATATTTCGATACGACTTACTTAATCTGAGGTGCATATCTTAAAATGTAATGCAGCATTTAGCTTGCATTTTTCTGCTGGTATGGTGGGAACACTGTTGGCAACTGACGTCACGTGATTTGTGCTGGAAAAAACAATTTGCTCAAAGTGCTTCATCCTGTAAACTGATGACGTCACTGAACTGCTTTCTTGTTTTTATTTTGGTCTGTACAACTGACTCATAGGTGCCTTGAATACAAATCTTGGGATGCTGTATATGTGTAAGAGCGAAATACAATTTCCTAACTTGTAAAAATATAATGCAAATATTGTAACTGAGAAATGTGTAATGCAATACAAACTATAATAAAGACATACGAAAGTTTGTAATGAACTCATTTCCATTTTTTGTAAATGACAAAATAAAACACTCGAATTCATGGCTAAGTAGTCGGTGTTGGTAATAGATATCCCTTTCCGGTACGGAAGTTACAGGCCTGTAAGAGGCGATGCCCCAAATTCAAGAATGCGAACCCCTTACTACAGGAACACACTAGCTAAGCGCCAAAGTAACAAATTTAAGAATTTAGCTGAATCGAGAGACAGCCTGCATTGTCACTTGCTGAATAATTATTTCGTTACATTGCAGCAGTACAAGTTATGTTTACTCCGACCTTCATACAGAGCGAAGAGTTCGAGCGTTGTGTTGCAAGTTCCATTTTCAGCTCCCTGTATATTTCTACTCACAAAATCCGTTAGAGAGTTGGGTACAGAAGACAATCTATAATGTTTGCATACGTGTGCTTTTTCTTACTATTATATTTAAAAAAATCTTTTTTTAATTTACTATTAAAACTTAATTAAAATTGGCCTAATTTGAACTGTGCTTCTCTTTATGTACCATCATGCTTTGTGTACGATAAACTTTTCAAGAACTGTACTAGATTTGCAAGTATCACAGCGAATATAAGTATATTCAGACAAAACTTGTAATAACTGTGTTAGATTTTCAAGTAAATGTAAAGATATTCAGGTAAACCTTTTAATAACTGCACTATATTTTGAAGTATTATAGCAAATGTAAATACATGAAGATACATTTTTTAAAATATAGTAGATACACTTTTTAAAATCGACTAGATTTTCCAATCTCACAGCAAATGTAAAGAGATTTAGGTAAACTCTCTAATAACTGTACTAGATTTTCAAGTATCATGGCAAATGCAAAGGTATTCAGATAAGCCTTTTAATAACTGTACTAGATTTTCAATTATCATGGCAAATGCAAAGGTATACCGATGAGCCTTTTAATAACTTTACTAGATTTTCAAGTATCATGGCAAACGTAAATGTGTACAGATGAGCCTTTTAATAACTGTACTAGATTTTCAATTATCATGGCAAATGCAAAGGTATACAGATAAGCCTTTTAATAACTGTACTAGATTTTCAAGTGTCATTGCAAATGCAAAAGTATTCAGATAAGCATTTTAATAACTGTACTAGATTTTCATGTATCATAACAAATGCAAAGGTATTCAGATAAGCCTTTTAATAACTGCACTAGATTTTCATGTATCATAGGAAACGCAAAGGTATTCAGTTAAGCCTTTTAATAACTGTACTAGATTTTCAAGTATCATAGCAAATGCAAAAGTATTCAGATAAGCATTTTAATAACTGTACTAGATTTTCAAGTGTCATTGCAAATGCAAAGGTATTCAGTTAAGCCTTTTAATAACTGCACTAGATTTTCATGTATCATAGCAAATGCAAAGGTATTCAGATAAGCATTTTAATAACTGTACTAGATTTTCATGTATCATAGCAAATGCAAAGGTATTCAGTTAAGCCTTTTAATAACTGCACTAGATTTTCATGTATCATAGCAAATGCAAAGGTATTCAGATAAGCCTTTTAATAACTGTACTAGATTTTCATGTATTATAGCAAATACAAAGGTACTCCGATAAGACTTTTAATAACTGTACTAGATTTTCATGTATCTTAGCAAATGCAAAGGTATTCAGTTAAGCCTTTTAATAACTGCACTAGATTTTCATGTATCATAGCAAATGCAAAGTTATTCAGTTAAGCCTTTTAATAACTGCACTAGATTTTCATGTATCATAGCAAATGCAAAGGTATTCAGATAAGCCTTTTAATAACTACTAGATTTTCATGTATTATAGCAAATACAAAGGTACTCCGATAAGACTTTTAATAACTGTACTAGATTTTCATGTATCTTAGCAAATGCAAAGGTATTCAGTTAAGCCTTTTAATAACTGCACTAGATTTTCATGTATCATAGCAAATGCAAAGGTATTCAGTTAAGCCTTTTAATAACTGCACTAGATTTTCATGTATCATAGCAAATGCAAAGGTATTCAGATAAGCCTTTTAATAACTACTAGATTTTCATGTATTATAGCAAATACAAAGGTACTCCGATAAGACTTTTAATAACTGTACTAGATTTTCATGTATCTTAGCAAATGCAAAGGTATTCAGATAAGCCTTTTAATAACTGTACTAGATTTTCATGTATCATAGCAAATGCAAAGGTATTCAGTTAAGCCTTTTAATAACTGCACTAGATTTTCATGTATCTTAGCAAATGCAAAGGTATTCAGTTAAGCCTTTTAGTAACTGTACTAGATTTTCATGTATCATAGCAAATGCAAAGGTATTCAGTTAAGCCTTTTAATAACTGCACTAGATTTTCATGTATCATAGCAAATGCAAAGGTATTCAGTTAAGCCTTTTAATAACTGCACTAGATTTTCATGTATCATAGCAAATGCAAAGGTATTCAGATAAGCCTTTTAATAACTACTAGATTTTGATGTATTATAGCAAATACAAAGGTACTCCGATAAGACTTTTAATAACTGTACTAGATTTTCATGTATCTTAGCAAATGCAAAGGTATTCAGATAAACCTTTTAATAACTGTACTAGATTTTCATGTAACATAGCAAATGCAAAGGTATTCAGATAACCCTTTTAATAACTGTACTAGATTTTCAATTATCATGGCAAACGTAAATGTGTACAGATGAGCCTTTTAATAACTGTACTAGATTTTCAAGTATCATAGCAAATGCAAAGGTATACAGATGAGACTTTTAATAACTTTACTAGATTTTCAAGTGTCATTGCAAATGCAAAAGTATTCAGATAAGCATTTTAATAACTGTACTAGATTTTCATGTATCATAGCAAATGCAAAGGTATTCAGATAAGCCTTTTAATAACTGCACTAGATTTTCATGTATCATAGCAAATTCAAAGGTATTCAGTTAAGCCTTTTAATAACTGCACTAGATTTTCATGTATCATAGCAAATGCAAAGGTATTCAGATAAGCATTTTAATAACTGTACTAGATTTTCCTGTATCATAGCAAATGCAAAGGTATTCAGATAAGCCTTTTAATAACTACTAGATTTTCATGTATTATAGCAAATACAAAGGTACTCCGATAAGACTTTTAATAACTGTACTAGATTTTCATGTATCTTAGCAAATGCAAAGGTATTCAGATAAGCCTGTTAATAACTGTACTAGATTTTCATGTAACATAGCAAATGCAAAGGTATTCAGATAACCCTTTTAATAACTGTACTAGATTTTTCAAGTATCATAGCAAATGCAAAGGTATTCAGATAACCCTTTTAATAACTGTACTAGATTTTCAAGTATCATAGCAAATGCAAAGGTATTCAGATAAGCCTTTTAATAAATGTACTAGATTTTTATGTATCATAGCAAATACAAAGGTATTCAGATAAGCCCTTTAATAACTGTACTAGATTTTTAAGTATCATAGCAAATGCAAAGGTATTCAGATAAGCCCTTTAATAACTGTACTAGATTTTTAAGTATCATAGCAAATGCAAAGGTATTCAGATAAGCCCTTTAATAACTATACTATATTTTCAAGTATCATAGCAAATTTCATTTCTTTTATTATATTCCATAAATCTTATATGAGCAATGAAACTTTAAGATGTGGAACAAGTAACAAATTTTGCAATATCACAATTACAATTTTTACAAATTTTTACCATTTTTAACACTATTTTGCGAGCTGTAGCGAGATAATGTGAGGCCCAAGGATTCGCCAAAAGATTACCTGGCATTTGCCTTATGATTGGGGAAAACATCGGTAAAAACCTAACCAGGCAATCAGCCCAAAGGGAGTGAAATGATGTGAGGCTGAGAACTCAACATAGACCATCCGGCTTCAGTCCCACGGCTGGGGAAGACCTCGGAAGAAAAAATGCAAAGGTATTCAGATAAGCCTTTTAATAACTGTACCAGATTTTCATGTATCATAGCAAATGCAAACGTATTCAGATAAGCCTTTTAATAACTGCACTACATTTTCATGTATCATAGCAAATGCAAAGGTATTCCGATAAAACTTTTAATAACTGTACTAGATTTTCAAGTATCATAGAAAATGCAAAGGTATTCAGATAAGTTTTTTTTTAATAACTGTACCAAATTTTCATATATCATAGCAAATGCAAAGATATACAGATAAGTCTTTTAATAATTATAATAAATTTTCATGTATCATAGCAAATACAAAGGCATTCCGATAAGCCTTTTAATAACTGTACTAGATTTTCATGTATCATAGCAAATGCAAAGATATACAGATACGTCTTTTAATAATTGTACTAGATTTTCATGTATCATAGCAAATACAAAGGTATTCCGATAAGCCTTTTAATAATTGTACTAGATTTTCATGTATCATAGCAAATGCAAAGGTATTCAGATAAGCATTTTAATAACTGTACTAGATTTTCATGTATCATAGCAAATGCAAAGGTATTCAGATAAGCCTTTCAATAACTGTACTAGATTTTCATGTATCATAGCAAATGCAAAGGTATTCAGTTAAGCCTTTTAATAACTGCACTAGATTTTCATGTATCATAGCAAATGCAAAGGTATTCAGATAAGCATTTTAATAACTGTACTAGATTTTCTTATATCATAGCAAATGCAAAGGTATTCAGATAAGCCTTTTAATAACTACTAGATTTTCATGTATTAGAGCAAATACAAAGGTACTCCGATAAGACTTTTAATAACTGTACTAGATTTTCATGTAACATAGGAAATTCAAAGTTATTCAGATAACCCTTTTAATAACTGTACAAGATTTTCAAGTATCATAGCAAATGCAAAGGTATACAGATGAGCCTTTTAATAACTGTACTAGATTTTCAAGTATCATAGCAAATGCAAAGGTATTCAGATAAGCCTTTAATAACTGTACTAGATTTTCAATTATCACGGCAAATGCAAAGGTATACAGATGAGCCTTTTAATAACTGTACTAGATTTTCAAGTATCATGGCAAACGTAAATGTGTACACATGAGCCTTTTAATAACTGTACTAGATTTTCAAGTATCATAACAAATGCAAATGTATACAGATGAGACTTTTAATAACTGTACTAGATTTTCAAGTATCATAGCAAATGCAAAGGTATTCAGATAAGTCTATTAATAACTGTACTAGATTTTCAAGTATCATAGCAAATGCAAAAGTATTCAGATAAGTCTTTTAATAACTGTACTAGATTTTCAAGTGTCATTGCAAATGCAAAAGTATTCAGATAAATCTTTTAATAACTGTATAGGTTTTCAAGTATCATAGCAAATACAAAGGTATTCAGTTAAGCCTTTTAATAACTCTACTAGATTTTCAAGTATCATAGCAAATGCAAAGGTATTCAGATAAGCCTTTTAATAACTACTAGATTTTCATGTATTATAGCAAATACAAAGGTACTCCGATAAGACTTTTAATAACTGTACTAGATTTTCATGCATCATAGCAAATGCAAAGTCACTCAGTTAAGCCTTTTAATAACTGTACTAGATTTACAAGTAGCATAGCAAATGGAAAGGTATTCAGTTAAGCCTTTTAATAACTGTACTAGATTTTCAAGTATCATAGCAAATGCAAAGGTATTCAGTTAAGCCTTTTAATAACTGTACTAGATTTTCCTGTATCATAGCAAATAGAAAGGTAGTCCGATAAGACTTTTAATAGCTGTACTAGATTTTCATGTAGCATAGCAAATGCAAAGGTATTCAGATAAGCCTTTTAAATACTGTACTAGATTTTCAAGTATCATAGCAAATACAAAGTTAGTCCGATAAGCCTTTTAATAACTGTACTAGATTTTCATGTATCATAGCAAATGCAAAGGTATTCAAAAAAGCCTTTTAGTAACTGTATTAGATTTTGTAGTATCATAACAAATGCAAAGGTATTGAAATAAGTCTTTTAATAACTGTACTAGATTTTCATGTATCATAGCAAATGCAAAGGTATTCAGATAAGCCTTTTAATAACTTTACTAGAATTTTATGTATCATAGCAAATACAAAGTTATTCCGATAAGCCTTTTAATAATTGTACTAGATTTTCAATTATCATAGCAAATGCAAAGGTATTCAGTTAAGCCTTTTAATAACTGTGCTAGACTTTCAAGTATCATAGCAAATGCAAAAGTATTCAGATAAGTCTTTTAATAACTGTACTAGATTTTCAAGTGTCATTGCAAATGGAAAAGTATTCAGATAAATCTTTTAATAACTCTACTAGATTTTCAAGTATCATAGCAAATGCAAAGGTATTCAGTTAAGCCTTTTAATAACTGTACTAGATTTTCAAGTATTTTGGCAAATGCAAAGGTATTCAGTTAAGCCTTTTAATAACTGTACTAGATTTTCATGTATCATAGCAAATGCAAAGGTATTCAGATAAGTCTTTAATAACTGTACTAGATTTTCAATTATCATGGCAAATGCAAAGGTATGCAGATGAGCCTTTTAATAACTGTACTAGATTTTCATGTATCATAGCAAATGCAAAGTTATACAGGTGAGCCTTTTAATAACTGTATTAGATTTTCAAGTATCATAGGAAATGCAAAGGTATTCAGTTAAGCCTTTTAATAACTGTACTAGATTTTCATGTATCATAGCAAATGCAAAGATATTCAGATAAGCCTTTAATAACTGTACTAGAATTTCAATTCTCATGGCAAATGCAAAGGTATTCAGATAAGCCTTTTAATAACTGTACTAGATTTTCAAGTATCATGGCAAACGTAAATGTGTACAGATGAGCCTTTTAATAACTGTACTAAATTTTCAAGTATCATAGCAAATGCAAAGGTATACAGATGGGCCTTTTAATAACTGTACTAGATTTTCAAGTATCAGAGCAAATGCAAAGGTATTCAGTTAAGCCTTTTAATAACTGTACTAGATTTTCAAGTATCATAGCAAATGCAAATGTATTCAGATAAGTCTTTTAATAACTGTACTAGATTTTCAAGTATCATAGCAAATGCAAAGGTATTCAGATAAGCCTTTTAATAACTGTACTAGATTTTCATGTATCATAGCAAATGCAAAGGTATTCAGATAACCCTTTTAATAACTGCACTAGATTTTCGAGTATCATAGCAAATGCATAGGTATTCAGATAAGCCTTTTAATAACTGCACTAGAGTTGCAAGTGTCATAGCAAATGCAAAGGTATTCAGGTAATCCTTTTAATAACTGTACTAGATTTTCGAGTATCATAGCAAATGCATAGGTATTCAGATAAGCCTTTTAATAACCGCACTAGAGTTGCAAGTATCATAGCAAATGCAAAGGTATTCAGGTAAGCCTTTTAATAACTGCACTAGATTTTCAAGTATCATAGCAAACGCAAAGGTATTCAGATAATTTTTTTTTATTAACTGTACCAAATTTTCATATATCATAGCAAATGCAAAGATATACAGTTAAGTCTCTTTATAATTGTACTAGATTTTCATGTATCATAGCAAATACAAAGTTATTCCGATAAGCCTTTTAATAACTTTACTAGATTTTCAAGTATCATAGCAAATGCAAACATATTCAGATAAGTCTTTTAATAACTGTACTAGATTTTGCAGTATCATAGCAAATGCAAAGGTACTCAGATAAGACTTTAATAACTGTATTAGACTTTTATTATCATAGCAAATCTAGAGATATTTTCATAAATATTTCAGTAATTGTACCAGATTTTGCAGTATCATAGCAAATATAAAGATATTTAGCTAAAAATTCTAATAACTGTACTAGATTTTCAAGTATCATAGCATATGTAAATCTTTTAATATTTGTACTGGATTTTTCATGTGTTATATCAATGTAAAGATATTCAACTCTCATTTTACTCAAATTGTAGAGTAATGTATACATTTTTCTTTCACTTACCCACTGTATAGATGCTACTTGAAGTAATGGCAAAGGAATGCTTTTAAGTGGTGTGCAACAACAAACATTAGTTGCAGCAGCTCAACTCTAGTAATAAATCCTGTTATATCCCTTGAACCCACAGGTTGAAGTCGGGTCTGGCAGTCAAAGTAGCCCTTTCCGTTTTAAAAATGTATAATGAAATGTAATTTTAACTGTGTATAATACCATAGGTAGGCGTCGACTGGAAGTATGGCACATGGACCAACAATGTGGTGCGAATTCTCTCTCAAAATTACTCCCAAACTTCTTGATTTTGGATTAAAATGTACAGTGTTAAGTCGAAGTTGAACCCAAAACATTTTTCCTCCTTTAAGATGTAGTTTTTAAATGGAAAGTTTAGATAATATTTTGAAATACTGATGGAGTCGAGTTGAATTTTTAAATATATATTTCTCTTTTCCAAAACCAGGTACTAGAATTTCTGTCTTTCACCAGAGGTGGCCGAAGATGGTGTTTATGCCGCCGTAGGCGTTGGTCTCCTTGCAGCAAAGCGATCATTGTAATAATTTAACACTCAAATGAATACATTAATCAGTCTCTTCATATATATAGGTATACTCGATAGTATACCTGTACTGAGTTTGCAGTAAGCAAAATATAATATTCATACATAATAAAATAATATTGTGTGCAATAGTGTCTGACATGTAATGGGGAGTCAGTCCATAAGAAAAGCTCCTGAAAGTTGAGGCAACTACTTCCAGACTACAATGCAAGATGGAAGGCGAGTGACGTGCACCATAGCACAGAATATCCACCGCTGCTACTCTAGTTAAAGGGCTTCAAATTCTTGGAGACCTTGCCCTGTTCAGAGTAGTCTTCTGTTCCAATACATTTTGAGCCTTTTGTTTGTAATTCTTGTATATTTTATTGTTAATTGTGGTTAATAAAGCTTTTGTTATGGAAAACCAGTGTTCCAAAACTATTTTTTACACAAACAAACCTGGGATATCATGTTTACAGAGTGTGACATTTTCAAAGCCGTGCAGTGGAGCATTTTCAATGTCGCCACATTTCAATCTATGTATTTGTGTTTTTGGGCGCACTACCTCTTAGCCACACATCTTTTTTCCTGTACAGGAGGCTAGTCAGTGTTGACAGCGTAGTCTCATGGTAGAAACTTCATTCTCTTACTGTCTGTCTGATCGCAGACTACCATCATCCTACACAAGAAAATGTGCCGTTATATCAACAGCTTCCCTATACACTTCGCAGCAATTTCAGTTACACAGCGAATCCTAACGTCTAGTTCAATAGAACTATCGAACATAACAACATTAGAAACTGTAGGCTCCAGAATGAACATGAACCTCGTCCGAGTACAATGTGATGCATATCTTCCAGGCGCACAAGTAGATCAACGACTTCATCTCTCCAAGGAATCAAAGAGGCGATTTCTGAAATCAGGGGTTTCCCCCTCATGAAGGCCAGAGAGGACGCTGCCAAGGAGTGCTCAGACTACAGCGGCGCAAAGCATATCAACGAGAAGAGCAATATAAAAAGAACAATTTCGCAACTATTATCAACTGAAAATTGCGACACGTAATATTCCCAAATGCTCATCATCATCATCATCATTACTGTAAAATGAATGTTCACGAATGGTAAATCTGCTATTAATGTGATAGCAATATTGAGAGGAAACTAATTTTGGGGACATTCTGTATATAATTTAACAGGCGAAGTTGTTAGTGTTCAGTAACATTGTGACCTATTGAACATATTGGGATAAGTGGCTTAATGTAATTTATTGCTCTGAAGTAAAACAGAGAATACTGACTGCCAATCTGTGGGGTTTCGTGGTTTTTTCTGTTGTTTCGTACCTGCCCACTAATATGCAACTTGGAATGATCTCTCGCTCTTGTGATGAAATGTTTTAATTTTTAATTATATAGTTAATAATAATTTCAGGTAACCTACACGAAATATTACAATCAGAGATACAGGCTAAAATAGCACGGTGCGGAACGAAATTGATTCGAATACATTGTATTAATTTGAATAAATTAGAAATATTTGCGATTGTCTATCTAAATATGAGCAACAACTAATATACGAAGGTAATATAATAAAATATATTATTACTGTTACTATTATTATTATAATTATTATTAATATTATTATTATTATTATTATTATTATTATTATTATTATTATTATTATTATTGTTTTTGTCCCGTCCCTTATCGCATCTACGATAGAACTCACGTATTTGTTGTCCTGTCATCTGGTATCCTCAGGAGTAGGATCTTCTCCGGTCTAGAAGTGTGATCACTTATTTGTCTTCTTCTCCAGCAGCTTCTATCCCGTAGTTTAACAAGGGACAAAAACTCAATAACGTCGCACGTAATTTTCCCACATCACCTACTTCAGAGTCCGTTGTTCCTCAATCTGTACGCTTTAGAAACGATTCCTGATGCAATTTTTTAGTCTTTCTCGACACATTTACATATTTATCATATATCAGTTTACAGCTGATAAATCCCGTGCACACCTTCAATTTTCACACATATTCACCAAAGCTACACTTTACGAAATCCTCCCTATTACCTGGAAAAAGTATTCCTTTGTGGTTTCTTAAAGGGTTGAATTAAAGATATACGTGAAGCATTATAATCGTATATTAAAACATCAGAACTGTATAGTTTGGATGTACGAAGTAACGCGGCAACCTTATAGCTTAGACCTAAACAAAAACCGCATTTTACAGAATAAAAAACACAAAATTTCAAATAATACAGTATAATATTACTTAATCGCAATTACAGAAAAAAGGCACTAAAAAGCAAATTTTTGGTTGTATATTCACAAATCAGGGCTAAAATAGGTAATTCGTAATGGATAAAGTTAGTCATATTAATTCGAAATTTTTCATGCATGTATTTTATAATTTCATATCTTTGTAAATCGAAGGGTTATATTTTGCATCAAGAATATCATATAAATCCAATAATATTATGATATTAATTATGTATACTGATTAGATATGTATCGAACCTGGAACACTCCACCTAGAACCTAGAACACTGAAAGGCAAGGCATTTAACAACTTACGCTACGACAACACATCGGCCAACGGCTTTTTCCCTGCTACATGAGGCGTGCTGGTATGTTTCTACCTACACGTTATCATATGTATACACAAGCAACTGTTCGTTCATATTGTCATTAAGATTCATTCGCGTTTTCCGCAGTTGCTTCGATAGCTCCGTGGTAAAGCATTTGGCTTTAATCGTTGTGTTGTGTGTTATAAGAGTTCGAAACCTATTTAAACCAAAAGTTTTATTCTTTTATATATTTTTAAACAACTAATAATAGAAGAGCGGGCACGTTGCACGATATGTGTGGAATTTAGATCGCTAACCGACATCGTTGTCCTTAGCCAAGCGTATTAAGGCGTGGATTGTTTAGTTCATTCTGAAGTTTACTGGTTCTAAACCTGATATAAAATTAAAAAAGATAGTTTTTTATTACTTATATATTTAATGAATAATTGAAAATCTATCGCCTAGCAGGATAAGAACAAAATTTAAACCCTCGACCACTATCCCCTTCCTTAGCTTAGAACGCTAAGGCGTGGTTTGTTCAGCTTGGTGAGTTCAACCTGGATTCCAGCAGTTCGAAACCTAGTACTAAATTTAAAAAAAAAAAGTAAATTTTTTATTAGTTGCATATTTAAGGAGGAATTGAAAATCAATCGCCTCGCAGGATAAGAACAAAATTTAGACCCCCGACCAGCATCGCCTTCCTTAGCCGAAAACGCTAAGGCATGGTTTGTTAAACTTGTTCAGTTGAACATGAATTCCAGTGGTTCGAAACCTCCTGTTGAATGGAAAAAAAAATAGTAAGTTTTTTATTACTTATATATTTAATGAATAATTGAAAATCAATCGCCTCGCAGGATAAGAACAAAATTTAGACACTCGACCAGTATCGCCTTCCTTAGCCGAGAACACTAAAGCGTGGCTTATTGAATTCATTCTGAATTTCATTGGTTCGAAACTGATGTGAAATAAAGAAAAATAAAAGCGACATTAAAATTTTTTTATTACTTACATATGTAATGAATAATTGAAAAATCAATCGCCTCGCAGGATAAGAGCGAAATTTAGACCCTCAACCAGCATCGCTTTTCTTAGCCGAGAACGCTACGGCATGGTTTGTTAAATATGTTTTCCTAGTTTCACGGGTTCGAATCCTAGTAAAACCGATAATACAATGAAAATTTTATTATCTAAAAATCACACCTCAGTGTCAAGAATCACGCCCCTGCCGGCCGAAGGCCGGCAGGGGCGTGATTCTTGACACTGAGGTGTGATTTTTAAATAAGACGCCCCACTTGGTGGGGTGTGTTTTTTAAATAAGAGACCCCACTGGGTGGGGTGTCTTATTATCTAAAAATCACACCTCAGCGTTAAGAATCACGCCCATGCCGGCCTTCGGCCGGCATGGGCGTGATTCTTAACGCTGAGGTGTGATTTTTAGATAATAAAATTTTCATTATATTATCGGTTTCACCAGGATTCGAACCTTCGAACCCGTGAAATTACGAGAACATATTTAACAATATTTAACAAACCACGCCTTAGCGTTCTCAGCTGAGGAAGGCGATGCTGGTTGAGGGTCTAAATTTTGTTCTTATCCTGCGAGGCGATTGATTTTTCAATTATTCATTACATATGTAAGTAATAAAAAATTTTAAGGTTGTTTTTATTTTTCTTTACTTTATACTAGGTTTCGAACCAATGAAATTCAGAATGAAATGAATAAGCCATGCCTTAGCGTTCTCGGCTAAGGAAGGGGATGTTGGTCGAGGGTCTAAATTTTGTTCTTATCCTGCTAGGCGATTGATTTTCAATTATTCATTAAATGTGTAAGTAATAAAAAATTTACTTTTTTTTAATTTAATACGAGGTTTCGAACCGCTGAAATTCAGGTTAAACTGAACAAGCTGAACAAGCCATGCCTTAGCGTTTTCGGCTAATGAAGGCGACGTTGGTCGAATGTCTAAATTTTGCTCTTATCCTGCTAGGCGATTGATTTTCAATTATTCGTTAAATATAAAAAGTTTACTTTTTTTTTTTCAATTCAATAGGAGGTTTTGAACCGCTGAAAATCGGGTTGAACTAAACAAGCTCAGCCTTAGCGTTCTCGGCTAAAGAAAGCGATGCTGATTGAGGGTCTAAATTTTGCTCTTATCCTGCTAGGCGAGTGATTTTCTATTATTCTTTAAATATGTACAGGTAATAAAAAACTTACCTTTTTTTTTTTCATTCAATTCCAGGTTTCGAACCAATAAATTCTACATTAAACAAACTAAACACACCATGCCTTAGCGTTCTCGGCTAAGGAAGGTGGTGCTGGTCAAACGTCTAAATTTTGCTCTTATTCTGCAATGCGATTGGCTTTTTACTGTTATTTACGTTGTAAAAAGAAGGTGGGTTTTGTTAATCGGTACAAGGTTTCGAACCGTTGATAATAACAACGAAGGATATGAACCATGACTTAACAAGCTTGGCTAAAGCAGACGATGCCGGCTAGCGTTCTAAATTTTGCACATAACGTGCAAAGTGCGCGGTTTTCTATTATTAGTTGTTCAAGAATTTATAAAACGATACAATTTTATTTAGATGTATGTAGATTCCGAACTCTAATAACACACAATACAGCTTTCATAACCGGACTCTTTACCACGGAGCTATCGAGGCAACTGCGGAAAACGCGAATGAATCTTAATGACAATATGAACGAACAGTTGCTTGTGTATACATATGATAAGGTGTAGGTAGAAACATACCAGCACACCTCATGTAGCAGGGAAAAAGCAGTTGGCCGATGTGCTGTTGTAGCTTAAGTGGTTAAATGCCTTGTCTTTCAGTATTCTAGGTGAAGTGTTCCAGGTTCGATACACATCTAATCCTATATGTAATTAATGTAATAATATAAATGAATTTATGTGACATTCTTGATACAAAATATAACCATTCTAGTTTATAAGTGTATAAAACTGTACAATACGTGTATGCAAAACTTAGAATTAATATAGCCATCTTTATGCATTAGGTATTATTTATTTTAGCCCTGAATTGCGAATATTCAACCAAAAATTTGCTTTTTTAGGGCCTTTTTTGTAGTTACTTATTACAAATATAGGAAAAAAAATATATTTTTATGGTTTTGATTGGATTCGAACCTTTAAAATACGAAAACATTACATTTCATGTCCGAGACTTTATCACGGAGCTAACATGACTGCTAAGAAATACCCAAATAAAAGTTAATCACAAAATGAGCGAATGATAGCGTCTATATGTATGATAACGTTTAGGTAGAAACTCACCTGCACGCCTCATGTACGAATTAAGAAGCTACCAATCGATGTGTTGTCGTAGCTTCCGTAGCTAAATCACGTGTCTTTCAGTGTTCCAGGTTCAGAACATGTCTATTTCATATATGCATTTAATATAATAACATACATAAATTTAAATGATACTGTTATGTTAAGACAAAAAATTAAAATTCTTACTCTCAAAAATTATGCGATATTTGTATGTTGCTTTTAATAAATTTACTGTAATTGCGATTAAGTAATATTATACTGTATTATTTGAAATTTTGTGTTTTTTATTCTGTAAAATGCGGTTTTTGTTTAGGTCTAAGCTATAAGGTTGCCGCGTTACTTCTACATCCAAACTATACGATTCATAGACGAACAGTTCTGATGTTTTAAAATACGATTATAATGTTTCACGTATATCTTTAACTCAACCCTTTAAGAAGCCACAAAGGAATACTTTTTCCAGGTAATAGGGAGGATTTCGTAAAGTATAGTTTTGGTGAATATGTGAGAAAATTGAAAGTGTGCACGGGATTTATCAGCTGTAAACTGATATATGATAAATATGTAAATGTGTCGAGAAAGACTAAAAAATTGCATCAGGAATCGTTTCTAAAGCGTACAGATTGAGGAACAACGGACTTTGAAGTAGGTGATGTGGGAAAATTACGTGCGACGTTATTGGGTTTTTGTCCCTTGATAAACAACGGGATAGAAGGTCCTGGACAAGAAGACAAATAAGTGGTCATACTTCTGGACCAGAGAAGATCCTAGTCCTGAGGATACCAGATGACAGGACAACAAATACGTGAGCTCTATCGTCGAGGCGATAAGGGACGGGATGCAAAAAATGTACCATTAGAAGTAATATAATATTTTTATTATGTTATTATTATGGTAATATCTTTGCTATTAGTTGTAGCTCGTAGGTAGGTAGACAATCGCAAATACTTCAAATTAATATAACGCCTTGGAATTAATTTCGTTCCGCAGCATGTTAGTTTGGCCTGTATCTCTGATACTATTACGTAATACAGGTTACCTCAAATAATTATTGATTATACAAGCTAAAGTTAAGAAATTACAACACACACAAAGTGAGATATGATTCTAAATTTTATATTAGTGACTATATACCAAACTTAAAACAAAGAAATATAGGAAGACAACGAAACCCCACAGATTGGCAGTCAGTGTTCTCTCTTTTTACTTCAGAACAATACATTACATTAAGCCACTTATCCCAATGTGTTCAGTAGGTCACAATGTTACGAAACACTAACAACTTGGCCTGTTAAATTATATACAGAATGTCCCCAAAATTAGTTTCCTCTCAATATTGTTACCGTATTATTAGGAGATTTACCATGCGTGAACATTCATTTTACAGTATGAATGATGATAAATTTTACATATGGCTTACATGTAAATCTGTTGCACGTCGTTATATAAATTATATTAAAAATAACGGCTGACACATTGAACATCTGTAGGGGAAATTATCTTTTGTGACAGCTTGTACACTTACCATTTGGTTTTGCATTGCTTTCATTGAACTAAATTTTATGATTATAAATATTATTATAATGATGCATTGGTGAGTACAATCCCTGTAATAAAAGTGAGCATTTTGGGAATATTACGCGTTGCAATTTTCGGTTGATAACAGTTACGCAATTGTTCTTTTTATATTTCTCTTCTTATTGATGTGCTGTAGTCTGAGCACTCCTTGGCAGCGTCCTCTCTGGTCCTCATGAGGAGAAACCCCTGATTTCAGAAATCGCCTCCTTGATTCCTTGGAGAGATGAAGTCAACGTTCTACTTGTGCGCCTGGAAGATATGCATCACATTGTACTCGGACGAGGTTCATGTTCATTCTGGAGCCTAGTTTCTGATGTTATGATGGTCAGTAGTTCTAATGCACTAGACATTAGGTTTCGCTGTCTAGCAGAATTGCTGCGAAGTTATAGGTAAGCTGTTGATATAATGGCATGTTTTCTTCTATACGATGCTGGTAGTCTACGATCAGGCAGACAATAAGAGAATGAAGTGTCTACCATAAGACTACGCTGTCAACACTGACTAGCCTCCTGTACAGGAAAAAAGATGTGTGGCTAAGAGGTAGTGCGCCCAAAAACACAAATACATAGATTGAAATGTGGCGACACTGAAAATGCTCCACTGCACGGCTTTGAAAATGTCACACTCTGTAAACATGATATCCCAGGTTTGTTTGTGTAAAATAATAATTTTTGAACACTGGTTTTCCAATACAAAAGCTTTATTAACCACAACCACAAAAAAAAAAAGCTGTACAAGAGTAACAAAAAGAAAATACAAAATATATTAGAATAGGAGACAACTTTGAACAGGACAAGGTGCCCAAAACGTGAAGCGCTGTATCTCGAGTAGCAGCGCTGGATATTCTGCGCTATGGGGCACGTCACCTTCCTGCGTTCTTGCAGGGTAGATGTCAACTAGGAAGAGCTATTCTTAGGACATCTGTGTACAATATATCCGCTACAATATTGTTTAATTATGTCTTAATGTTAGAGTTTCTTTCGGCAGAAAATTCCTACACTTGTTACATGACAAGAGACTGATTTATACAGGGTGGAAGTGAAATAATCCTGCAGAATGAAAGAGAGAAAATATGTTTTGCTTTTAAGTTGACTTGGGTCGTTATATTTGTAACCGAAATCCACAAGCTTGAAAATAATTTTGAGAGAGAATTCACAACGTATTGTTTGATGTGTCACTTTTGTCAACAACGTAATACACAATAAATTTACATTTCATTTTACATTTACATGGGAGAATGCCACCTTGATTGCCAGTGGGGTCAAGGGATATGACAGAGATTCGAACCAGAGTCGAGCTGCTGCAACTAATGTTTGTTGTTGCAGATCACTTGCCACTGCTTCTAGTGCATTGTGTGTAGCCTACATCAAAGGAAAACACAGTAGTGGAGCAACTTAATTTAGAGTTGAATATCTTTACATTTCTGTGGCATTACCAATATTGCAATATGGCCTACAGTAACTAACAGTTGGGCACGAGAAGCACAGTTCCAGTGAGAGAAATTTTAGGAGTTTTGTTTTTCGTCGGTGAATAACATGAAATGTAAATTTTGTTCAAAACTAAACCTAATCCTATTTGCATAGTCTGCGCGCTTCCCAGTCAAGAGGTCCAAGGATAGATTCCCGGCGTGGATAAATTTATCTTCAATCCACAGGACTTGGCGTTTGTCTTGTAATTGTCCTGTTCTGCCTCTGCGGTGGTCCGATCCCATGACTTGCAATGAGAGACGTCTAGTACACGGTCAAAAAATGTTCCTCCCCAAGGTTAAACAGAGAAAGAATGAGGATTCCAAATGTAAGTCAGTATATTTCGGAATGTACAGGGAGTTAAAAATGGAAGGGGGCTTGTTACACAACGCTTCATCACGGAGTAAATGTAAATTGTACTACTCCAGCAAGATGATAAACAATAGGTCCGCAATGAACAAGTCCTCGCACGATTCAGCTCTATTCTTGAATTCGTCTATGTTGGTTTGCTGGTGAGGTACTGTCAGGATATTGTGATAAGAAATATTTGAAATGTTAAGTTTAATTTTCCGAGGTTATGATTTTTACAGGCTCGTAACTTACCTAAGGAATATCGGTTGAAAGGAACACGGATTCCTTTATCTATGAAATATTGAAATGAATTCTTTATTAGAAACTTTCGTGTGTTTTATTATAATTTGTATTGGTTTATACGTTCATTACTTACAAAGCATAATTATGCCACAATATTTGCATTACATTTTGACAAAGTAGAAAGCTCTATTTCGTGTTTGTACACTCAGATTTCTATTCAAGTTATGTCTAGAGAAAACCACGAAAGCAGTTCAACAATGTCACGAGTTTACAGAACAAAGCGCTTCGAGGAACTGCCTACTCAGTCTTCACCACAAATCACGTGGTTTCGCTGCCAACAGTGTTCCCACCAAACCAACAGAAGAATAGGCCTACAGCTAAATTCTGCATTACATTTTAAGATGCGTCTAGTTCTAAAGATGGCTGACTTAAGCTGAAACTAGTCAACTAGGTACTTAAAACTTAGTTCATTTTAATATGTGAAAGTGGTTATACAGAATGTGTCAAACCTTTAGGGTCAAAATTATACACTTTGACATCAGGGGTGTCTGTTGTATAATGAGGCAGGCAGGTAAGAATCTATTGCCCAGGTGATCATGAATATGAAGTGGAGAGTGTTACAACCACATGCTCTTGCAAACCACAAGATATTTAATGTTTTATTTCCAAAATAACTTGGAGTTTGGAGCAGTTGTTGAAAGTGGCGACCACCCGTTTCAATACATGCATTACAACGACGCATGAAATTTGGTAACCAGTAACAAATATCACCATGGAAGCGCCAGGCAGTTGCTCGTTATGAAAATTAAAGCAGCTTACAGAAACGTCCCTCACATACACATTCAAGATCTCGTGGCGCCCGAAATATCCATTTCCGACCACTGGTTCCTCATGTCAAAATGCTCAGTTTAGAGTCCTCTATCATCTGTATAATTTTGACCCTAAATGTTAGACACACCCGTATAAACGATATTCCTAAGCAAGATATGCATTTCAAACCTAGTAAATCTGATTGAAATGTACAAAAATACCAGAACAGTGCCTCGACACTCTGAAAGCAATTTCTCGTTAAGTACATATTTATTGTGGATTATATTTCTTTAATTCATACGTAAGTTGACGTTTGTGTGAAAGCTAATTTTTAAATGGATGTAAAATAAAATAATTATTCCTTTAATATACTAATTTCTAATATTTAAACTCCTAATGCTCTGTTGAACTTTTTATAATATACTACGAATTTGTAACCTTGATATAGGCTATTTTACAATTTTTGTACCTATATTATGTCTGATGTAGGCCTATTTGAAATATTTAAAAATTTACTTCGTAACAGGGACAAGTTTTTCATAATCCCTGATTAATACTGTGTGTTATAACAGTTGTGTTCTATCTTCAGGGAAACCAGGTTTAAAATCAATAGAGTGTAAGAGGAATTTGTGGTGAATAAAGATGAAGTTCCAGACCACGCTTGCTTTATTGTACCATTAGTTCTGCTTACATCGTATCAAGGATTTTCCAAGTTCTCACACTGTATTCTCAGGCAGATATAGGAATCTCATGTGACTTCAGGTGGAAGGAATATAAGATAGTGAGAAAAATGAACACAGCCTTGACCACTATATTCACAGTTATATATTTTAAAGCTGTCTGTATACATTCATTTCATGTTCTATGGATTTACTTTTTCGTTTTAGTCTTTACGTAGAAGCGATGAGAGATTCACAACCATTTGCATCCTACTGCGAAATCCGCATCCATCACGAGCCGAAGTATCTGCAACACAAATTAAATTATGAATCAGAGAAAAGACGAGCAGCTCAGTCCTGTTAATCTATGAGGACAGTCTCTTACAGAAATCAAACATAACTGCTATCCGTTTAGTACCGAGGGTTGTCATGAGTAACGAAAAGAATTACCTCTACAGGAATAAAATAATAAAAGTGCTATAAATGTTTAATTTATCACTTTAAAACAAGTTCATACATAATATAATAAAAAAACGTATGTAGATTTCAGATTGAGGAAGTGAACGGGCTAGGTTGACTAGTAACAGTTGTGGTAATAGTAAATACAAATTAAGATTTAATATTTACAGGATTTCTAGGAACATATTTATATAATACAAAATGTTGAGGTAGAAATGAACGTGGCATATCAGTGAAAAAATTCAACATTCGTGAGCTAATAATATTCCAAGATAAAAGAAGAAATTTGTGTTAGGAATAACTTGATATTAACTCTTACTCCATCCTGAAAACAATTACGTAATTATATAATTATATATTAAAAATAATATAAGAAAAAATAAACCAGACAGTAAGAGTGACCTAATATTATAGCAAATTACTAACATTTACAAAAATTAAAATGTATAATGTCAATAACAATTTAATATCAACACACAAAAATACAAGTAAATAAAGCCAAAAATATACAGACAATATAAAAATCAGAGAAGGAAACCTTTAGGTAACCTTAAGAATTGCATTCTGTAGGAATCTATCACGGACTCTCAGTCCTATATATTAATACCAATCTAACTTAATCCTAAAAGTGTAAGAAAAAGAAAATTATATTTTAATTGTTCGTCAGTAATTCTAAATCAAAACATTTGTTAAATTTTAGTATTTTAATTGGGAACATGATTCTCAGTACTTTCTGCGAAACTATGTTTTGTCCGAGAAGTTTTCAAACGTCAGTGAGTTCCGGCATTTAAATTACGTTTTCATGAAAAAACTTGAATTTTTCATCAATATCCTTCACGATTGGAATTTTGTTTCTGTAAAGCAACTCCGATCTTGGAAGTACTGAAACCTCCGCTAGGGTTACCTGTGTTCCGGCAACGAAACTAAGAGTTAAATAAACAAAATAACTTTGGAACTTAGTTCAGTTCCACTCTGTGAATGTGACTTCCCAGAGAACTGTCCACAAATTTCCGCGATTGGTTTTTTTAAAAGAATCCTTGTACCCTTCTTCACGCCTCAGATTACGCTGCTTTGTTAGTTGAATTTTATTTTCTTCCATGTTCATAGATTTCTATATCCTTAAGTTACGATTCATTTCTTCGATATCTTTTGTTTCATTGACTATTTTTCAGTTTTCTCAATTCTTTCTTCATTCTTCACTTCATTTCTTTTAATTTTGTTTCGCCTTTTATTCACCATTTCACTTCCCCCATTTCGCATCACACGTTCACGGTTTCACTTCACTACACACTTCGCATTCCTACGATTTTTAAGAAGGGTACAAGTTTCACAGAAGAGAGAATTAAATAGATAACGTAACATTATCTTTAATAGCAAGATTGGCATCGAGCAATTCTTGGGAAATCACAATGGAAATTTCGATACAAAATTTGGCATGAACATTTTTAGAAATACATAATAACGTACAAAATTTTTACATGTGAGTAACTTTCGAATTCAAATTTAATTCAGTAGTTTTTGAGTTACATGAATTACATTTTTCATTTTCTAAAAGATTTCAAACGAATTATTATATTAAAATTTGACAATACACATTTATCCGAATATTAATAATTCACAGTGAGAATTTGGATGTATTTCGTAAGAGAAAAGTTAACAATAAGGTATGGTACATGACGTTTCTAAGATCTGTATCACAATTTAGTCGAAGGCTAAATATTATTTGCATTACGGCAATATTTGTGTACTGAAAGTACGTAAACATTTTCTACTTTTTCGCGAACATGAGATTTATGTTCCCATTACTTAATGAACACTAACAGAAGCATGCAACACTCGAATGAAATTAGTTTTAATTAATTATTCATGAAGGCCAGCTGGAAAAGAAGTGTTGATTATATGAAGCGACTTGTTTTAATTATAAACATCTCTCCAGAACCCTGCAAATTAAAACATTAACAAATTTGAAATGCTATAGAGAATACGAAAATCTTAACGAATGTGCTTACAAGTCACAAATTATGCATTTTTTTTCTTGCAAGACATTACAAACACTGGAACTATATTTCAGTGTAATCAATTGAAAGTCATAACGATCACTTTCAGGTTATTATATTAAAATATATTTTATTTAAGAAGAAAACAGCTGAAGTGGTATGGACACATGGTGCGAATGGGAGAAGAACGAAAACCAAAGCAATGGAGGCAATGAGGAAGGGAGAAGAGGGAAAGGAAAACCAAGGACGATGTGTATGGAGAATATTGAGATGGCAAGGAAAGAGGAAAGGAATTAGGGAAGTGAGAAGAATGGAGGAGATGGATGGAGGCAGACCCGACGCCGTAAGGCAAAAGGGAAAGAAGAATATATTGCTACTTGGATTCAGAAGAAGAAAGTGTAATATTCTATATTATATTACATTTAATATATTACAATTCACAGTTAATGCAGTACATAGAAAATATGAATAAAAGGTTGTAGCCGAGGAAACTGGCGTAGAAACTGGAAGAGAAAATGCAGAATTCAACGTGTCACAGGAATATAAAAATTCAATTATAGACTATGTACTTCAAAAATATAGGAATGATGTTTTCACGTTTACATAATGAACAGTGATTTATTATCAATTTATTTTCCGCGATTAAAAACTGAAAATTTCAAATAATTACAAATAACTATCATATTAAAACACAAATATAATTCAGTCATCAGTACGGACAAATTATGAATAATACTACTACATAAATATAGAACTTAAATAACACACATCACACACATATATTAACAAACATTCTTACCCTATTTAATACATGTGGGAGAAATAATTGTTTTTGTGTCGAAATTCTCAGAAAATTAATCAAATTCACGTCACATAATAAAATAAAAACTCATTAATTTTAGAATTAACTTCAAAATATGAGAAAACACAAACAAATGAAGTGTAGGTAAATAAAAAAATATTACGAATTGTCTCTTTCTCATACATGCAAATGTTACCATTGTTGTAAATTTAAAGAGTTAGGATGAGCTGAAAAAAGTTATTTTCAGATATGAAATAATTTCAAGTAAACGATATTTCAGAACACTTTTGCCTCACTAGAATTATCTTAGGAAGTCATCTTTTACCGTCTTAATGTGTTTATGAAGTCTCTTGTTTATATAGACTGAACTACACAATCAAAGCTGCGAAATGCTGGAGTTCTTAAAAAGTATTTGAACTACTCAGGAACCTGATACATAATTTTGTTCACAATTTTTATAATTATTATAGTTTAAAAATTCATCTAATTCTCTCGAAGAATTTTCGCTATACTCATTACATCTACGTTCCTCAACTACTTCCCGCCATCAGGTTCGTCTTTTCTAAGGTCTGAAGTGTTGTTGCCTGTACTATTTGATCCAGTTGTTTCGGCTAACCTGATATATCGGACAGAACCAAAATGGAAACCATTTAGTTTGTAATACAAATCTGACGGAGATATTCTCTGGTCCGAAACTTGCAATATATTGTATGTCAATTCTGATGGCATTGAAAAGTATAAAATCTCTTATCTGATACTTAACTTCGTGTCAATGCGGCTCCAGATATCTTCCTGAAGATCCTCTTGTTAAGGGTTACCTTCTCTGCTCTGTCATGCACGCCGCCTAGATCTGAGGTAACAAGGAGAATATTTTAGAATTCTGTACATGAACAAAATATAAAGAGTAAAAGAACAGTTTGAGACAATGTCATTGCAAAATTAAAACAAGATATCTGCAGAACACCCATATTTTTGTGCCATTGCGTATTTCATTGTAAGTTTCTTATTTCTAATGAAATTCATCCTCAGTTACCTGATCGAACGTCAAAAAGTTGGATATTAATGTTCACAGTAGCGACCTGATTCTTAGCAGTTTCATAGTGAGAGTAAACGTATTTCAGAATTATGCATGAAGAGTGAAGGAATGTATTGCCCCGCACGATGTTTATATCGCCTCGAAAACTCTCACGCCTGCATTTTGATGCTATTAATGCTGTACGCATTCTGATTGAAACATTATTTGTAGGTTGGATTATATTAAGTTATGTTCAATGTATTCTAAGTCATTTAAAATTTACCAATTGTTCGATTTTATTTTTCTCCGCTAATCTTTTTCGTGTTATTTAATTTTTTAACTCAACTGTCACTAGAATACACATTTATTAAAGAATACGGGTTCCCTCCATTATCTGTAGTCCCGTCGCTCTAATTTCCGGCAGCCAATCACGTTGCAGGTCAGCTACATTTAAACGTGTGCGTCTTGTGATTCGCTGATGAAGACGTTATGCATTTCCTAAGGCTGGATAAATACTTAATATAATCGCCCGCCATTTTGGCTCTTTCGTTGGCGTTCGCAGAAAGCACACGAGGACGTTATTTGCCGCTCAATTATTTTCTGAATTACAGTGCGTTTGATTTATTATCATAGGAGCTACGACATGATAATGTTTAACGGTGTGGCAAATAGATTCCTCGTATGGTAGCTTGGCAACGAAGGAACAAAAATGGCGAACGATACTACCTACCTACACTTTATAGAGCCTTCACTTCCTAAGAGGTAAGCAAGGAGGAGGAGTCACGGCGGGAATAACATCGTCGCGACTACAGCATATTACACTAGTGCCAATTAATTTATTACGTGATTTCCGCTACCAATACTTAACTTCTCAGCATCAAAATAAACCATGATTTTTATCACTGGGTGAAAGGGTTTAGGAGCCACTACAGTTTAAAGTTGGTAATTTTATGAAAATACGATGAATTTAAATATTTTTAATTTAAACACTATGAAGTTCTGATGCCTCAAACTTTGCACAAAACATTGTATCACAGTTGTCTACGGACAGAAAAAGTTCCATTGTCTTTAAAAATTGCAAGGTCAATTTTCTCTATATTTCGGTCGATTTGAGATGGAATAGCTCGAATGCAAGACCTTTCTTCAAAGAAATGAAATTTCCACACGAAACACACACAGAGTTCTTTTTAGCACAGAGTAGGTTTATTTCCCATTTTGAAAGGTATTCTAAATTTTTATCCCAAATCTGAAGGGACCATGCTTCTCTGTTTTTTAGAGTATAAGAAAACTATTGCTTTCTGTTAATCTATTTTTATTTGTGTAATTTGTCTCGATTCTAATTTTACAGATTCAGAGCAGCGCTAGGAATTTGAACTTCGATCTCTCTACAAGATTAATTTTGGTTAAATGCAGATCAGCCAAGATTACCATTATTAAGAGTTTCTGTGTAACAGTTTGAAACCTGAATCGGGTTCATCTCATTCTATCCTGCAATAAATTGTTAACTACAGAATAGATGTAGGGCAATCTCGTAAAACAAGTAAATCTATCACACTTTCATAAATTTGCGTTATTTTGTTTTATAGTACAATTGTTATAGTATGTCACGATAAAGATCAAATTTATGGTAACACCTAAATTATACCATTCTTTCTTCAAAGTTTAAAATTTTTACATTTAAATAGTTTTCTTTCTTACAAAAGGATAATCGATTTAAGAACTTATGTGACTTATTAACTGAACTCACCGATTGCCACTACGAGATGAAGGAGGAATCTGGTCCATGGCGCTGGTTCCCTTCTTCTAGTCGCAAAAATCTCTCGGCAACATTCCTCGGCAAAAAATTAAGAAATTTGTCACAATTCATGCCAAAAATATATTCAGATTTCATTAAAACGATTTAATATACATACAAATACACACAAAAATAACCCTCGTAAGTTTTATTTTCACTAATCCTTCAAGTTACAATGGCTATTATTTGTGTTACCTTCCAGAGTATTGCTGTCAAAATAATATTTCCGGAACAAATTATTAGGTTTAGAGAAATTTAGTGACAGAACTTAGTACACAGCTGAAAATGATCTCCTTTGTGAGGTAAGTATATGTAGATCCAAATTGAAACTTTCTTTTTATCAAATTCATTATATAAAACGAAACTTTCTTCACGTCTAATCTTTGGACAGTAGGCCTAGCAGTAGTTACCACCCAATGAAGGAGCAGTAACACCTTTTGACAATTAACATGGAGACCAGCAAATTTGTAAAAAAGTTACCGAAACATATAAAATTTTGAAATGAAAACTTGACATCCATCTCGACCACAAACCAGTTTTGTACATTTTCCATTAACGTGTTCTCTAATGGGAAGTTCCCGTCCGATTAGCGGTAATCTTGAATTTCAATTTAAGATTAATTTTTATTACATAATATGTATTATTTTAGAATATAATTTGAGTCAGATTTTGTTTATTTCTGACCACTCATATAAACTGAGGGAAAGAAGACAGAGGACGGACACTGGAAATTTTCTTTTCTCAATCGTACTATCAGGGACTGGAATGCTTTACCTGCAGACTTACTAAAGGCGTTACCAATAACCAAAAATGTATTAAAATTAGGCCTAAAGACTTTACTAACAGACGGTAGTATGCCACTATTTAAAGGGTGTAACTGATGATTTGTTATTTGAAGTGTTGTATCAGTGAAGAAGTGTTTTGTATAAGTGAAGTGTGTTTTTTTGTCAGAGAAGCTTTATAGTTTATAGTGGCAGTGCAAAGTATTTGAACAGTGAAATGTTTTTGAAGTTAGTGAAATCAGGATAGTATCAGTGAAATGTGTCGTAGTTCCAGTGCAGTGAGTGAGTTGACAGCGAAATGAGTGTAGTGTTGAAAGGTACTTGTGCTGGTATGAACATATCATACTCGTGGGCTTTAGTTCGAACGTAGTGTTAAGATATAAATTAGATTTGCTTTAAATGTTATTTTAAATGATCGTGCTTAATTTAATTTAGGATTATTATTATTACTATTAATTATTACTAGTATTTATTATTATTAGTAACATTATTAATTTATTATCAATAGTCATTATTGAGTGTAATTAATTACCACTGCCCTCGGGTATTTACACATTTGCAGTGAGAATACATATATTCCAGCGGAATTTAAATGTAAACTCAAGTTCCCGTAAACAAAAATTAACAGACGCATATACGTGGGCTATATTTACTTTAAATTTATAAACCACATTTGTTACCTGTGTGAAAGACGAAGGTTCCTATCTATAATAATAATAATAAGTAAAAAATGCGCGTATTTACTTATTATTATAAACCACATTTCATAATGAGAAAAGTGCAGTATGGTAAGTATTTTTCACCACCACCACCACCACCACCACCAATTTAATTACCATGAAGATATGAATCACATTTACAACTCAGCTAATTTTCAAAATCTATTTCTAGAATATCTTCCTTCGCCAATATTTTAACAACACTGCTCAACCGTAACTACAACACTGACACACCGCACAGACATGGACTAACATTAAGACACTGTTCACTAATTGGCCAGAAAAGTTTTGTTACCCACAGACTAATCTACTGCACTTTTACCATTGGCAAATGTAAAGTGTTGACCAATGTATTTTTTATAGTTTTGAAAAAAATTAACGAAATTATAAATTTGTCGTCAAGTTCCCTCTATACCCACAATAAAATAATAGACCTCTTCTGCATTTTCCTTTTCTTCTGCATACTGACAAAGAAATGTGGCCAATTGATTTTCAAAAGTTTATTTTAAATTCTTCTATAATTCTTTAGCCAAATTACACCCAGAACTTCTAGCATGTAACATGAAAATTAGAAACGTGTTGATGTTTTCAATTTGATCGAATAAATTTATGGCCTATGTGTATGAATTAATCAGCCTATATTATATTTGTACTCTATAATTTCAGAATATGTATATTTTTTTTCATAAATTGTTCTACTTTATTCACGTACGATATTATTCATCTTTATGTTAACATTGTAAGATATAATTTCATTGTAGCTGTAATTTTAATACTAGTCCCTATTTTATTTTATGTTCTATATTCCTCTTATATTAATAATATATCTGAACTGCGACCGAACACGAGCGCTGCTCATTCGGACCTCAAATTTTGTTAATAGTATTGTATCCTCTTTTTATATTGATTGTAATATTTTATTTCTATTTCTACTGTTGCAATTATATTCTGTATTCTGTATATTTAAATAATTAGATAATACATTAAATAAATTAAATTAAAATACGAATAATTAAAAATTAATATTTAAATTCCTTATTTGGTTTTCGTTGTTCGCTATAAATTGAATGTTTATGCATTAAAAACTTAGCCAAGAGTGAAAATTAATCAAAGCAAACTTTATGATATCGAAAAATATCAGAAGTGGACGTGACCCTCCACCCAAGTGACTTCAACGCGTTAAAAAGGATAACTTTTGGGGGTAATACAGATAGCCTACTTAAACCCCGGCCCAGGACACAAACACGGGTTCCGCCCTCCTCAGTTCGTGCGGTCTTGTGCACCCATTTTCATAGGAACGTAACTGGATTTTTGCCTTCGTTTTCTTCTCTTTTTATTTCTAAGTTCTTTTACCTTCCTCCCCCCTTATACTCGTAATATGCGATATACAAGCGACTATGTGCAGTGTTCATTTCGTGTAGGAAGTATTGTGTTACAACTCTATCGCTGTCTTTCTCCGTAACCCAGACCGTTCGTTTACACGTAAATTTCATTTTTAAATGCCAAGAACACTCGTAACATAACAGATGTCAGCAGACAGTGGGTTATCTATCTGTAATCATCTCGCATGTAATCTGTTGTCCCAAGGTCAGCGGGGCGAGACTTGTACATGCATAGTTGAGGTCAGCGTTGCGTGCACCATGTCAGAGTCGCGTGCACCATGTCAATGTCGATGTCAGTGTCGCGTGCACCATGTCAGAGTCGCGTGCACCACGTCTGCGTTGCGTACACCACGTCAGAGTCGCGCGCACAAAGAGTAGGAGGCGTATGAACCAGGAGTGGAGCCGATGACCCAGAGCCAGAGGGGCTTGTCCTTGAACCCAGAGGCGCTTGTTCCGAATGCTAGATGCGCTTCTCCCGGGTACCCGGCGCTTACCCGGTGTTTGTGAGGCGAAACGCCATCCACCGTGACCAGAGGCGCTACATAGTCCCGGGTCTCAGCCGCATAGCCCGTGATACAGCGGCGCTTACGAACAAGGTCAGCGGCCCGTAGCCCCAAGTCAAAGGTTCGTATCCCCATCGTCAAAGACGCGTATTGCCATCGTCAGAGGCGCTTAGCCTCGTCGTTCCATCGTCAGAGGTGCGCGGGTCGTAGTCAAAGGCATGACCCCGACGCCTGATGCCTTGTCTAGGGATAAGAGAAGTGGATAGGCGCGAGGTCAGTGGCGCGTGTACCAGGGGACAGAGGCGCATATCCCGAAGGTCAGTGGCGCATAACCTCGACGTCTCTGAAGGACAGGGAAGACTGGATGTGTGGCACTTAACCGCTTAACGGCGCAAACACACTGCGAACCTTGACACACCTTAAAGGTTGGACGCCCTTGTTTGCTAATAACGATGTAAGCACCCAGCGGACAGGGGTCCTGTCTACGAAAGTCAAAGACTTTGAACCAGAAATAAGTGGCTCATAGCCGTCAGTCAGTGGCGCATAAACCGGCGGACAGAGGCCCATGTCAGCAGACAGCGGCGTATGCACCTGTAGTCGGTGTCTCATAACCACGTGATCAGTGACGCATACACCGGCGGAATAGAGGCGCATGGCCAAAGGGTCAGGGGCGCTTATTCACGACGGACATTGGCGCACGTCCCGAAGGATGGCGCCGTCACTACGGCCATTGGCGCCCTTACCAGCAGTCAGAGACGTTTGTCCTGTGAAGTCAGTTATTCATAACCAGAAAGTCAGCGACGCATGTACGGTACCGATGTCCACCCCAGAGATCAGTGGTTCACAACTGTGAGATCAGTAGCTTACAGTCGCGACTATGTGCAGTGTTCATTTTGTGTAGGAATTATTGTGTTACAACTCTATCGCAGTCTTTCTCCGTAACCCAGACCGTTCGTTTACACGTAAATTTCATTTCTAAATGTCAAGAATACTCGTAACATAACAGATGTCAGCCGACATTGGCGTATCTACCTGTAATCAGAGTAGCACGTCTCCCAGGTCAGCGTCGAACGTAACCCAAGCAAGCCACGTCTATAAAAGTCATGTAGACACAACAACGCTGTGCTTTATTATTCATAATCGATAATCTTTTAGCAAATTCAAATTCGTTTACATGAATTCGTGTGATCAAGATATCTCAATTTGAACTGGTTTTATAGTTTTGGTTTTAGTAGGTTATTTTACTTCTGTCATACGGGTTCGAAATGTTCAAGATCTGAGATTGGTTATAATTGTTAATACCAGTTTATCTCACATTTATCCTTATGTTCATTTGAATATAGAACAAGAAAAATTATTGGATAATAAAATCTAGTGCTATATTATAAATCACTAATGACTTACAAGGCAATGTCCTTTAGTCCAAAAGTCAGTTTTTCGTAGGTGGCGTGTAGGGGCTCTTAGCACCATCGTCAGAAACGCGTTGTACTAAGGTCAGCGGGGCGAGACTTGTACATGCATAGTTGAGGTCAGCGTTGCGTGCACCATGTCAGAGTCGCGTGCACCATGTCACAGTCGATGTCAGTGTCGCGTGCACCATGTCAGAGTCGCGTGCACCACGTCTGCGTTGCGTACACCACGTCAGAGTCGCGCGCACAAAGATTAGGAGGCGTATGAACCCAGGAGTGGAGCCGATGACCCAGAGCCAGAGGGGCTTGTCCTTGAACCCAGAGGCGCTTGTTCCGAAAGCTAGATGCGCTTCTCCCGGGTACCCGGCGCTTACCCGGTGTTTGTGAGGCGAAACGCCATCCACCGTGACCAGAGGCGCTACATAGTCCCGGGTCTCAGCCGCATAGCCCGTGATACAGCGGCGCTTACGAACAAGGTCAGCGGCCCGTAGCCCCAAGTCAAAGGTTCGTATCCCCATCGTCAAAGACGCGTATTGCCATCGTCAGAGGCGCTTAGCCTCGTCGTCCCAACGTCAGAGGTGCGCGGGTCGTAGTCAAAGGCATGACCCCGACGCCTGATGCCTTGTCTAGGGATAAGAGAAGTGGATAGGCGCGAGGTCAGTGGCGCGTGTACCAGGGGACAGAGGCGCATATCCCGAAGGTCAGTGGCGCATAACCTCGACGTCTCTGAAGGACAGGGAAGACAGGATGTGTGGCACTTAACCGCTTAACGGCGCAAACACACTGCGAACCTTGACACACCTTAAAGGTTGGACGCCCTTGTTTGCTAATAACGATGTAAGCACCAAGCGGACAGGGGTCCTGTCTACGAAAGTCAAAGACTAAGAACCAGAAATAAGTGGCTCATAGCCGTCAGTCAGTGGCGCATAAACCGCCGGACAGAGGCCCATGTCAGCAGACATCGGCGTATGCACCTGTAGTCGGTGTCTCATAACCGCGTGATCAGTGACGCATACACCGGCGGAATAGAGGCGCATAGCCAAAGGGTCAGGGGCGCTTATTCACGACGGACATTGGCGCACGTCCCGAAGGATGGCGCCGTCACTACGGCCATTGGCGCCCTTACCAGCAGTCAGAGACGTTTGTCCTGTGAAGTCAGTTATTCATAACCAGAAAGTCAGCGACGCATGTACGGTACCGATGTCCACCCCAGAGATCAGTGGTTCATAACTGTGTGATCAGTAGCTTACAGTCGCGTTGTCATTGTCAGGTGAGTGGCGAGGGGCAGAGGCGCGTGTCCTGAAGGTCAGTGGTTCATGTCCGGGCTTTCTGCAGCATTACAACGTGTTCATAATGTGTGTATAAGATACGTGTGCAATGACCGACGATACCATTTCACCGTTTTTCGAATCCTTATCTTGGCTCCGGCTCAACGATCGCAGAACTTTACACTGTCTCTCTCTTCTATTTCAAATTCTGCGCATCTCAACCCCAAGTTATCTGTCGTCTCGTGTATTTATGCTCCAACCATAACCTAAATACTTGATCTCAGATCACCGGTACATTGGGTATACCTCATCATAACACTTCCCGATACTCTTCGTCATTCACCGTTTCAATTTCTCGTCATTGGAACTCCCTACCTCATACCTTAAGGGGCTGTCAGACATTTACTAATTTCAAAACCCGGTTGTCAAATAGACTGCTTAGACTGTGAGCTTTCCTAAAATATAATTTTTTGTAGTATATGATTTTTATTTTTAACATATCAATTTTCTTCATTATTTCAACAATTAATTCAATTCACATTATTATAATTGTTCCATTCTTAGAATTACATGTAATTAAACTTGTTTCCATTTATTATTATTATTATTATTATTATTATTATTATTATTATTATTATTATTATTATTATTTCCGTATTTCTGCTACTTTATTGTTATACTAGCTGAGTGGATGAGAAGGCTTTATGACCTTAATTCTGCCAGTAGAAATAAATCTACTGAATAAATAAATAATTTTGGATAGAACTTTATACTTCTGATTTTATGATATATCACCTCAATCATATGGGTTCCAAATATTCAAGTTGTGATATCGGTTATTTATTGTTAAGACCAATCCATCTCACATTTACCCTGATGTTCATTTGGTTACAGAACGAGAAAAATTATTGAATGATAAGTTCTACTGCGCCATTATAAATCATTAAAGACTTACATCAGCCAGCTGAAAAGTGTCCCTTTGGGCTTCTTCGTAATAGGCGCGGAAGTAGTGGCAACATCTGAAAGACGAAAAGAGCAAATGAGTGACTAGTACAAAAGGAATAGGAATATTTAAGCATTATCTGTAATAGGGATGTACCGAAGATTTTTATAAGTTTGGAGTGGGTTTGGTGACTGATTATTTTGGTAAAAGACAGGGCAGTGACTGAGGTCACCGGGTCAGAGATGCTTAGCCCTTTCTCAGAGGCGAAGGTGAACTGTTTTGCAATCCTTGTTCGCGTAATGACAAATCCCCTCCTTACGTTTGTAGCGCTGAAATATGGACTAAATAACAAGGATATTTGGTACTATTGGCGTAGAAATCTGCCAGTCGATTTTATGCTATGAACAAATACAATTTGGACTAGCTGCTGACATAACTTGGACTTTGTTCACATCCCGTCTCTAAGAGTGCCCTCATTTTCTAGACTATCCTGGTGACTTTAGACGTGCTATCATATGGTGTAACCTAGCTCATTAGTCACAAAAAATTGTTAGAATCTGAGTTTCTAAATCAGACATATCCTTGCAGTATACAGTATAATTTTGCAATTTATTCCGACTTACACTTTTACTACATCGTACTACCTTCGACCAATAAACGGTACGTATCCATGTGTTTCAACCGATCATGATTGCTTATCCTACAATTTTTATCACCTCCCCAACATTTGTTTTATCAGCTCCCTAACATTGTTTCTTTGTTTACCAACATGGCGATTTCAATAACTGTACCCTTTAAAATTCAGGTTTATTTCATCGTCTTTAATTAAAACTTTTCTAGCATTTATCTTGTTTATATTATTTAGGTTATGTTATGTCTTCCACTGTATGAGATAATGGATAGTCATGTATCAGAAATTGTCTAATATATGTTGATTATTTAAGTGGGATGCAACTGTTTTAATAAAAAAGGAACTGAATCGTCCATAGAGTTCACTGTACTTGTCAATTAGTAACAAGAGAACAGCTCATAGCATACTACTGCCATCTAGCGGAAAACTTATAATACATTTTAAAACAATTTAGTATTTTACTAAGGCAATGTTTTATTGTATTAGAGAAGGCCTACTTTATTTCTCCTTATCTTTATATACTTTCGTTTAATCGTGTGATAGTCAAATCCCACCGTAGTTTTTTTATGTTCTCTACATAAAGCGAAACCTCTAGTGAGATTACTGTAGAGAACAGCTGTCTTCTTGAAAGATTCATAATTTACATTTAAATATAAGAAAACGTGGTTAAATATATTATCAAGTCCTTACCTTACTGAATTCCGGATCACACGCTCCGCTCCACTGGGTACATTGCACCAACACATTTCAGCAACTGCACTAATGGGAAGCCACGTACTTCAGCGGGAGCCTTGTAGACGTGCAGTACGTGCTATGAACAAATACGTAGGCACCTTGAGTATTAGTAAGAACTGAATCTCAGACTAGCAAATTCATAGACAATTTCATTGTAATTAATCTCACACTAAGGGATACAAGTTAAAAGTGAGGCACACAAGAGTTTACATAGAGAACCACCTGTTGACTTCTAAAATGTTTTTGTAACCACTATACCACGCTGTGGCTTTCGGGTGGTCACGGATCAAGTTTTTGTCCAGATTACACACGGTTATCACGTGATTGCTCAATTTCATCACGTAGTGAGAACGTAGCTACGAATTACAACTGGGCACTTTTAGCTATTTAACTCCTCAGAAGTCCTGAAATGCGGATATATTTAAACCCATCGTTTGAACGCATTCAGGCCCTTTCTGTTAAAGATGTCATGGATCAACAAAGAATTAAATGTTCTCTAAATTAAATTTAAGAGCAAACGAGTTGACACAACCTCACTTTCTTTACAAAACAAGATATTCAATGATGTTACTTAGAAAATACGAAGACTTCGACGTTACAGACTATTCTGGGGAAGAGAACGACGCAGGACGATTCTGAACGTCTCGATTGTTCTCGAAGGGGAAGCTTAGAACTAACATCCCAGAAAAGTTTAAGAGTTAAAATACTCCTTTGTGAATCCTGCTGCCGAAGGTGCAACAAAGAAATCAAACCAGAGAACTGGGGTTTGATACCCGTACTGTATTCTTTAATTGCAAACGGAGAAGCGGGCGCGTACTGAAATGCACTGCCTCAGGAATTCAGCCCGTGAATTTTTCCTGAAGTCTTTATTTCAATATGAAGGTTTTTTAAGTCCCATTATTCTACTACACGTTGGTTGGCCATATCAGACTACTGCTATTCCTATGACGTGCTTAAAACATTCTAATCGATTTTATTTCTTCCCTCATTCAATATAACGAAGATAAAGCTCTACATGAATCGCTAATGATCTTGGTTTCAGCTGCCCATCATCTCTCGAAGACGAGGGGACTTTAGAGGCGTCCAATATTGCATCCACGAAATACACCAAGAGTAGTTAAATGCGTACTGGAAAAAAAATTAGCAGTAATTAAAACATTTTCTGTAGAAAGTACGACTAAAGACCTTTAATTTTGCTCCATTATTTGCACTTTAAATAGTGGTTTCCTGCCTGGAATCGACAACAAATATTGAAAAACTCTAGAAATTAAAAATTTAAATTTCATTTCAAATTTAGAAATCGATGAGTACATAACTTAAAAAAGAAAAAGATTGACTATCATATTTAATTTTATGTGCATTATCTTTTATCAAAGAAAAAAATACGAATCATCTTTAAGACAAAAAAATTTGAACGCAATTTTTATAATGGCAGAAGTGCAGTAGGTTGTAATTTCACCATCACCAAGATTTTTTACAACTTACTAAACCTCCACACACTACGGTTAATTTTACTCAACACAAAATGGCCGACATTCAAAATACCTTCACCAAATTAGTTTCTACACGCTACATACATTTTTCTAACTATTTTATTGCACTTTTACCATTTGCACAAAATGGTGGGCATTTTAACCATTCAAGAACCGCGATAAAATTTCCAGTTGCATCCAAACATTTAAGACCAATCTCTTTACTCAATTTAATTTACTTGCTTCCTCTTTCCATGCGTCGTATTAACGAAAAGACGTACTAGGCTAAGATATTTACCAGAATCCTACCCGAACAGTACGAAATACAAGCCTGTAACGGACATTCTTAATGGCGTATTTAACTAGCGTCGCTTTGCTTTGAGTCAGAATAAATGAAACTGATATGGCTGCAGAAAATGTCGTTTAACAAAATGGAGTCCACGAATAAAATATTGCATGTGAGGTAACACGATTTTCCAGAAATTTCAAGAGTCCAGTGGTTCTCTAGAATGAAAGCACTTAGTCTTCTGAAATGAAAAATTACTTTAAGACATAAGCTATTCTAACTAGCTTATTCATATCGCATAGAATTTTAATATTTCCATTCTAAACTATCGTTACTGAGACTATCACGAATTTCATTTAACTTACAGCAACAGAAAATATCTGGCATGATTCAAAGTTACAGCTATTATTGTTTTCTATTTATTTTTGCTTAATTAAAAATTAGATTTCACCTAGAAGTTATACTTCAACTCCACCTGAACGAAACACTGTTAAAAGTTGGAAACTCAACAGCCACCTTACCAAACCCAGGACCGTCCTCTCTCCTCTAAGACATACGTTAGACTAAATGGAGTCCAGCGTTCAGCAACACGTAGTAACGCAAGCCATTCGGTTCAGCCAATGAGATTCCAGACGGAAATTACGTAGTTATCGTCGTTCAGGAACTTTAACAAACGTTTTGTATAATATAGGATGATGAATAGCTTTAAATGTGTGTATAAGTTGTTGAAAATAATTTCTAATGCAACTGTTTAACATTTTCGTCTGTCTGCGTTCGAAATTCCACATACATACAAATAATCGTAATAAAATATTAAGGCGGAAGTTGACCCAATTCTAATATCCACTCCTTTGCATTCGACCCTCTCGCATAGTACAGAAATTTACTAGCTCATCTCCTGAATGCACTCAGGGGTGCACAAACCTATTCATACTATTAATATTAGATTTATAAATAAATAGGATTACTTTTAATTAAACAATTTGAAATTATATGAGTACGTACAAGCTAATAGTGTCAGTGCAACATGAACTTTGCTTTACTACGTTCTTAGTTAACAAAGATTGCTATAATATTGTTATAATTTGTCTTTAGTGAAATATATGGTACACTGACGTTCAAAGGTACCCGACCTACGATTTTATGATTGTGTAAGCGAACTTTGTAACCACGAGATAAGTAAGAATCAAAGATGTTAAAAATGGACTAACTTTGAAATAATTCTCAATAGGTGGCACCATTATTGGGAGACGTTAAAAAGTGTCAGGGAAAATGATTACGTAGATCAAGAAAAAATTATTCTTCTAATAGAAAATATCAGCGGTTTCCACCCAAACTCAGTGTTGTTTACAATCAATAGAATGAGATGAAAAATTGAATTCTATAACACGGGTATATTTATCTACGATTGGCAACTCTGACTATTATCTTCGCCATCTATTCATAGAAGTAATAACTAAAGAATCCACATTTACACCATCAAATTATCGATCATTATCGATTAGTCGGATCAGATATCTTTGAACGTGTACATTTTTTTTTCAGGTTCACTGAAACTGTTTTCAAGAACATCGAAAATATTAATATATTAATTGTGACATTATATATACTGCCTTATTTGCATATACGCATTCCGATTCTAGCGGAAATTTTTTGATGAAGCAAGCGAGGCAATTATAAATGAAGACTCCACTGCAAGAATGATGGATGTCATTTGGAATACATTTTGCAGGAGAAGCAATTGAAAGTTTGAAATGCTTATTAGCGTTCAAAGCTTAACTGTGATTTTCCGGTCATTACTGGACAATGACTATCAGTGTTAATGCCATATAACTCTCTATGTACATTCTATATGTCTTAAGCTATGCACTGACAGTCTCGGTTCATTTTCGACAAGGAAGTGACATCCATCATTCTTGCAGTGGACTCTGCAAATGAAACTACCTTTCATCTCAGACCATAGCCCCCTAATGTAACAAATTTTCTTGCAGTGTTTAGATTGAATAACAATAATTCTTAAATATCATACAGTATTAGCACATTCTGAGTCCTGATCTTCTTTATCTAGGCCTAGGTTTTTTGTTTTTTTGTTTGTTTGTTTGTTTGTTTTTTTTTTTTTTTTTTTTTTTTTTTTGTTTTCCATACATTGTAGAACTCGGTACCGAGATAATAGTCTAATGACTTTTCGCCTAAGTGTGATAAATAGTGGAGATTTTTAGAATCACAACCCACAATATCCAAAAACTTGTTTTTTGGCAATTAAGCAAAAACTTACATCTCACTAATTACCATTTCGCAGAATTATTTTAAATATGCCGTCTATTATAATTCTAAATATTAATAACTCTTTTATAGTAAAATAGTTTGTTCCGTATAAGTTTATGAGTTGTTAAACAATAAATAATTCTTTCAATATTGTGAGTTATGACTCCAGAGGCCAACCATGGCTCTTCTTAATGTTTTGTTTACTTCTGTAAAACCAGAAGAAAGGAGGTACTTAAATACAGAAATTGTAAATGAACTTAATTATGTCGAAAATTAAATGTTTATTGAAAAGTCCTCAGTATGATTTAGATCTAGGCTCCTAAGGCGACGGACTTAATTGATACTTTTGTTGCCAGATGGTGCAACACATTAATAATGCCGCGACCTCTTGTGGGGGTGTTGAACACTACGTAATGACATTCCTGTAACTAATTTCTGAGTTACTTTTCCAAAAGTAAGCGTGTAACAGCGAGTAACTAATTATTTCGTGTCTCAATTATTTTTTAAACGTTACAATTAAGTATTAGTATTTAGTATTTATTTAGTTAACTTGATATAGATGAGGCCATTAGGCCTTCTCTTCCCCTCCACCAGGGAATTACAACTACAATATTAAGAATACAATTAAAACTACAACTAGGCTACAAGAATTATTAAGTTTTCAACTAGAATTACAATACAAAAATATCTGATCCTACTAGTCGAAAAATGTGTCGGGGAAAATAATGGTGTCACCTATTGACAACTAGAGGAACTATTTCAAAGTTTGTCAGTTTGTTATATCTTTGGTTTTGATAACCCGTGGTACATGTGGCTTCTTTAGTTATTACTTCTATTAACAGATGGCGAAGATAACATTCAGTGTCGCCAATCGTACGTAAATAGGCCTATACCCGCATTACATCATTAAAAATTCACTTCCCCCCCCTCTGGTAATTGTAAAAAGCAACGGGAATCCTCTGCTACTGTCTTATGATTTTAATTTAGGTATTCTTAATCTAAATTACCATTTTCCCCAAACACAATTTTTACCCGTCCCAATAATAGGATCTCCCACTGACAACTATACTTGTTTTTTTGAAAGATGGGACATGACAGGAGCGTTGCGATCGGAAAAAAAACTGAATGTCACGTAGCGTGGTAGACCTGTTGCTATGGTAAAACGGTTGAGTTGCCAAACTTACCATTCTCACGTGGCGAGTGCTTAATAGCTCTTGGCGACATTTATTGCGCACACAATGTTAGCATTGTACGTTTCGCGTTTGATTCTCTGTCAATTTTTGTGTTGTTTTCTTACCTTCGCCTCAATTGTCAATGAACGTTTTAACGTCAGTCATCTTTTCATCAATTGCTAGCTTCCATCAGCTGGCAGCGTGATAGTCCATATTGGCAACATAGCACTGTAGTTCCAAGCTCGGCCGGTTAATTGTCATGTCCCATCTTTAAAAAAAAACAAGTATAGCGGAATTATTTCAAAGATTGTCAATTTTTTATATCTTTGGATCCGATTTATCCCGTGGTTAGAAAGTTCGCTTACACCAGTCATGTCAAAAGAAGCTCATAGGCGCAAGCGCGCGCTTTAGAGCTCGGTAGAGCCTGAGCGCTTTACAGCGAAAAGGAAAGAGACAGACGAAAGAGGTGGTATATGCTTCTTTGGCGAGCCTTATACAGGATTGACCAGCACTGATTCAATGGATAAAGGGAAGAGAACTTATTAAAACTGTATCCATGTTAATTTTTAGTTTTATCTAAGAAGTATAAGTGCATTATAAGAATGTAAGTTTTAATTTTAATGCTCATTTTTCACAAGTTTGCTCTTTTATTCAAAAGGAATATTTTCTCAACCTTTGTACATAAAAGTACCGACCGCTTAAGATTTTTGAGTTATAATAAAAAAAAAATTAACATTCTGGCACACTCTTTTGATATAATGTAAATATATATATATATATATATATATATATATATATATATATATATATATATATATATATTATTGAACTCAATTATAATTACAAAAAAAATTCAGAAATTAATATTACTACAAAACATAAACAAATTAAATGTCCATAAAATCGATACAATCAGAAAATTGGCAGGCAGTACCGGTCACATATTACTTTTGACAAAAATCACATTCATACGTGTCAGATGTCTCAGGAATGCTGGCAAGGCTTGGGGAGCCCACATTTGACATGAAGAACTCTGATCCAATCTTCGTCATCAGATTCCCCGCAAAACTGCATGTAGTTTCCTCCTTTTCGTCATTTTTCTTAGTTGTCTTTCTTGAGCTTTTTGGGAAGAATTATCCTGATAGGGGGCGTTTCCCACGCACCAGGCTCTAGACTCCTCTCTTCAACTTTTAATTATTTTTTTCCTTCTAGATATGTCTTGGAAGGACTGGATGTCAAAACCTCACTTCCCCCCCCCCCCCAGAGATTTTCGGCGTCGACTCACTTCTCGCTTCTTACTGGCATCAGGAATTGGGCTGAGCTGCTGAATTGCTTCCTTTACAACAGTGGTATCATTAGGCCTATCAGAACACTGAGCATGCGCAGTGTGTTATAACTGTAACTTGGAATACTGAGCATGCGCAGTGTGTTATAACTGTAACTAGGGATACTGAGCATGCGCAGTGTGTTATAACTGTAACTTGGAATACTGAGCATGCGCAGTGTGTTATAACTGTAACTTGGAATACTGAGCATGCGCAGTGTGTTATAACTGTAACTTGGAATACTGAGCATGCGCAGTGTGTTATAACTGTAACTTGGAATACTGAGCATGCGCAGTGTGTTATAACTGTAACTTGGAATACTGAGCATGCGCAGTGTGTTATAACTGTAACTTGGAATACTGAGCATGCGCAGTGTATAACTTGGAATACTGAGCATGCGCAGTGCGTTATAACTGTAACTTGGAATACTGAGCATGCGCAGTGTGTTATAACTGTAACTTGGAATACTGAGCATGCGCAGTGTGTTATAACTGTAACTTGGAATACTGAGCATGCGCAGTGTGTAACTTGGAATACTGAGCATGCGCAGTGTGTTATAACTGTAACTTGGAATACTGAGCATGCGCAGTGTGTTATAACTGTAACTTGGGATACTGAGCATGCGCAGTGTGTTATAACTGTAACTTGGAATACTGAGCATGCGCAGTGTGTTATAACTGTAACTTGGAATACTGAGCATGCGCAGTGTGTTATAACTGTAACTTGGAATACTGAGCATGCGCAGTGTGTTATAACTGTAACTTGGAATACTGAGCATGCGCAGTGTGTAACTTGGAATACTGAGCATGCGCAGTGTGTTATAACTGTAACTTGGAATACTGAGCATGCGCAGTGTGTTATAACTGTAACTTGGAATACTGAGCATGCGCAGTGTATAACTTGGAATACTGAGCATGCGCAGTGCGTTATAACTGTAACTTGGAATACTGAGCATGCGGAGTGTGTTATAACTGTAACTTGGAATACTGAGCATGCGCAGTGTGTTATAACTGTAACTTGGAATACTGAGCATGCGCAGTGTGTTATAACTGTAACTTGGAATACTGAGCATGCGCAGTGTGTTATAACTGTAACTTGGAATACTGAGCATGCGCAGTGCGTAATAACTGTAACTTGGAATACTGAGCATGCGCAGTGTGTTATAACTGTAACTTGGAATACTGAGCATGCGCAGTGCGTTATAACTGTAACTTGGAATACTGAGCATGCGCAGTGTGTAACTTGGAATACTGAGCATGCGCAGTGTGTTATAACTGTAACTTGGAATACTGAGCATGCGCAGTGCGTTATAACTGTAACTTGGAATACTGAGCATGCGCAGTGTGTAACTTGGAATACTGAGCATGCGCAGTGTGTTATAACTGTAACTTGGAATACTGAGCATGCGCAGTGTGTTATAACTGTAACTTGGAATACTGAGCATGCGCAGTGTGTTATAACTGTAACTTGGAATACTGAGCATGCGCAGTGTGTTATAACTGTAACTTGGAATACTGAGCATGCGCAGTGTATAACTTGGAATACTGAGCATGCGCAGTGCGTTATAACTGTAACTTGGAATACTGAGCATGCGCAGTGAGTTATAACTGTAACTTGGAATACTGAGCATGCGCAGTGTGTAACTTGGAATACTGAGCATGCGCAGTGTGTTATAACTGTAACTTGGAATACTGAGCATGCGCAGTGTGTTATAACTGTAACTTGGAATACTGAGCATGCGCAGTGCGTTATAACTGTAACTTGGAATACTGAGCATGCGCAGTGAGTTATAACTGTAACTTGGAATACTGAGCATGCGCAGTGTGTAACTTGGAATACTGAGCATGCGCAGTGTGTTATAACTGTAACTTGGAATACTGAGCATGCGCAGTGTGTTATAACTGTAACTTGGAATACTGAGTATGCGCAGTGCGTTATAACTGTAACTTGGAATACTGAGCATGCGCAGTGTGTTATAACTGTAACTTGGAATACTGAGCATGCGCAGTGTGTTATAACTGTAACTTGGAATACTGAGCATGCGCAGTGTGTAACTTGGAATACTGAGCATGCGCAGTGTGTTATAACTGTAACTTGGAATACTGAGCATGCGCAGTGCGTTATAACTGTAACTTGGAATACTGAGCATGCGCAGTGTGTAACTTGGAATACTGAGCATGCGCAGTGTGTTATAACTGTAACTTGGAATACTGAGCATGCGCAGTGTGTTATAACTGTAACTTGGAATACTGAGCATGCGCAGTGTGTTATAACTGTAACTTGGAATACTGAGCATGCGCAGTGTGTTATAACTGTAACTTGGAATACTGAGCATGCGCAGTGTATAACTTGGAATACTGAGCATGCGCAGTGCGTTATAACTGTAACTTGGAATACTGAGCATGCGCAGTGAGTTATAACTGTAACTTGGAATACTGAGCATGCGCAGTGTGTAACTTGGAATACTGAGCATGCGCAGTGTGTTATAACTGTAACTTGGAATAGTGAGCATGCGCAGTGAGTTATAACTGTAACTTGGAATACTGAGCATGCGCAGTGTGTTATAACTGTAACTTGGAATACTGAGCATGCGCAGTGTGTTATAACTGTAACTTGGAATACTGAGCATGCGCAGTGTGTTATAACTGTAACTTGGAATACTGAGCATGCGCAGTGTATAACTTGGAATACTGAGCATGCGCAGTGCGTTATAACTGTAACTTGGAATACTGAGCATGCGCAGTGAGTTATAACTGTAACTTGGAATACTGAGCATGCGCAGTGTGTAACTTGGAATACTGAGCATGCGCAGTGTGTTATAACTGTAACTTGGAATACTGAGCATGCGCAGTGTGTAACTTGGAATACTGAGCATGCGCAGTGCGTTATAACTGTAACTTGGAATACTGAGCATGCGCAGTGTGTTATAACTGTAACTTGGAATACTGAGCATGCGCAGTGTATAACTTGGAATACTGAGCATGCGCAGTGCGTTATAACTGTAACTTGGAATACTGAGCATGCGCAGTGAGTTATAACTGTAACTTGGAATACTGAGCATGCGCAGTGTGTAACTTGGAATACTGAGCATGCGCAGTGTGTTATAACTGTAACTTGGAATACTGAGCATGCGCAGTGTGTTATAACTGTAACTTGGAATACTGAGCATGCGCAGTGCGTTATAACTGTAACTTGGAATACTGAGCATGCGCAGTGAGTTATAACTGTAACTTGGAATACTGAGCATGCGCAGTGTGTAACTTGGAATACTGAGCATGCGCAGTGTGTTATAACTGTAACTTGGAATACTGAGCATGCGCAGTGTGTTATAACTGTAACTTGGAATACTGAGCATGCGCAGTGCGTTATAACTGTAACTTGGAATACTGAGCATGCGCAGTGTGTTATAACTGTAACTTGGAATACTGAGCATGCGCAGTGCGTTATAACTGTAACTTGGAATACTGAGCATGCGCAGTGTGTAACTTGGAATACTGAGCATGCGCAGTGTGTTATAACTGTAACTTGGAATACTGAGCATGCGCAGTGCGTTATAACTGTAACTTGGAATACTGAGCATGCGCAGTGTGTAACTTGGAATACTGAGCATGCGCAGTGTGTTATAACTGTAACTTGGAATACTGAGCATGCGCAGTGTGTTATAACTGTAACTTGGAATACTGAGCATGCGCAGTGTGTTATAACTGTAACTTGGAATACTGAGCATGCGCAGTGTGTTATAACTGTAACTTGGAATACTGAGCATGCGCAGTGTATAACTTGGAATACTGAGCATGCGCAGTGCGTTATAACTGTAACTTGGAATACTGAGCATGCGCAGTGAGTTATAACTGTAACTTGGAATACTGAGCATGCGCAGTGTGTAACTTGGAATACTGAGCATGCGCAGTGTGTTATAACTGTAACTTGGAATACTGAGCATGCGCAGTGCGTTATAACTGTAACTTGGAATACTGAGCATGCGCAGTGAGTTATAACTGTAACTTGGAATACTGATCATGCGCAGTGTGTAACTTGGAATACTGAGCATGCGCAGTGTGTTATAACTGTAACTTGGAATACTGAGCATGCGCAGTGTGTTATAACTGTAACTTGGAATACTGAGCATGCGCAGTGCGTTATAACTGTAACTTGGAATACTGAGCATGCGCAGTGTGTTATAACTGTAACTTGGAATACTGAGCATGCGCAGTGCGTTATAACTGTAACTTGGAATACTGAGCATGCGCAGTGTGTAACTTGGAATACTGAGCATGCGCAGTGTGTTATAACTGTAACTTGGAATACTGAGCAAGCGCAGTGCGTTATAACTGTAACTTGGAATACTGAGCATGCGCAGTGTGTAACTTGGAATACTGAGCATGCGCAGTGTGTTATAACTGTAACTTGGAATACTGAGCATGCGCAGTGTGTTATAACTGTAACTTGGAATACTGAGCATGCGCAGTGTGTTATAACTGTAACTTGGAATACTGAGCATGCGCAGTGTATAACTTGGAATACTGAGCATGCGCAGTGCGTTATAACTGTAACTTGGAATACTGAGCATGCGCAGTGTATAACTTGGAATACTGAGCATGCGCAGTGCGTTATAACTGTAACTTGGAATACTGAGCATGCGCAGTGTGTTATAACTGTAACTTGGAATACTGAGCATGCTCAGTGCGTTATAACTGTAACTTGGAATACTGAGCATGCGCAGTGTGTAACTTGGAATACTGAGCATGCGCAGTGTGTTATAACTGTAACTTGGAATACTGAGCATGCGCAGTGCGTTATAACTGTAACTTGGAATACTGAGCATGCGCAGTGTGTAACTTGGAATACTGAGCATGCGCAGTGTGTTATAACTGTAACTTGGAATACTGAGCATGCGCAGTGTGTTATAACTGTAACTTGGAATACTGAGCATGCGCAGTGTGTTATAACTGTAACTTGGAATACTGAGCATGCGCAGTGTATAACTTGGAATACTGAGCATGCGCAGTGCGTTATAACTGTAACTTGGAATACTGAGCATGCGCAGTGTGTTATAACTGTAACTTGGAATACTGAGCATGCGCAGTGTGTTATAACTGTAACTTGGAATACTGAGCATGCGCAGTGTGTTATAACTGTAACTTGGAATACTGAGCATGCGCAGTGTGTAACTTGGAATACTGAGCATGCGCAGTGTGTTATAACTGTAACTTGGAATACTGAGCATGCGCAGTGCGTTATAACTGTAACTTGGAATACTGAGCATGCGCAGTGTGTAACTTGGAATACTGAGCATGCGCAGTGTGTTATAACTGTAACTTGGAATACTGAGCATGCGCAGTGTGTTATAACTGTAACTTGGAATACTGAGCATGCGCAGTGTGTAACTTGGAATACTGAGCATGCGCAGTGCGTTATAACTGTAACTTGGAATACTGAGCATGCGCAGTGTGTTATAACTGTAACTTGGAATACTGAGCATGCGCAGTGCGTTATAACTGTAACTTGGAATACTGAGCATGCGCAGTGTGTTATAACTGTAACTTGGAATACTGAGCATGCGCAGTGTGTAACTTGGAATACTGAGCATGCGCAGTGCGTTATAACTGTAACTTGGAATACTGAGCATGCGCAGTGTGTTATAACTGTAACTTGGAATACTGAGCATGCGCAGTGCGTTATAACTGTAACTTGGAATACTGAGCATGCGCAGTGCGTTATAACTGTAACTTGGAATACTGAGCATGCGCAGTGTGTTATAACTGTAACTTGGAATACTGAGCATGCGCAGTGTGTTATAACTGTAACTTGGAATACTGAGCATGCGCAGTGTGTTATAACTGTAACTTGGAATACTGAGCATGCGCAGTGTGTTATAACTGTAACTTGGAATACTGAGCATGCGCAGTGTGTTATAACTGTAACTTGGAATACTGAGCATGCGCAGTGTGTTATAACTGTAACTTGGAATACTGAGCATGCGCAGTGTGTTATAACTGTAACTTGGAATACTGAGCATGCGCAGTGTGTTATAACTGTAACTTGGAATACTGAGCATGCGCAGTGTGTAACTTGGAATACTGAGCATGCGCAGTGTGTTATAACTGTAACTTGGAATACTGAGCATGCGCAGTGTGTAACTTGGAATACTGAGCATGCGCAGTGCGTTATAACTGTAACTTGGAATACTGAGCATGCGCAGTGTGTTATAACTGTAACTTGGAATACTGAGCATGCGCAGTGTGTAACTTGGAATACTGAGCATGCGCAGTGCGTTATAACTGTAACTTGGAATACTGAGCATGCGCAGTGTGTTATAACTGTAACTTGGAATACTGAGCATGCGCAGTGTGTAACTTGGAATACTGAGCATGCGCAGTGCGTTATAACTGTAACTTGGAATACTGAGCATGCGCAGTGCGTTATAACTGTAACTTGGAATACTGAGCATGCGCAGTGTGTTATAACTGTAACTTGGAATACTGAGCATGCGCAGTGTGTTATAACTGTAACTTGGAATACTGAGCATGCGCAGTGTGTAACTTGGAATACTGAGCATGCGCAGTGCGTTATAACTGTAACTTGGAATACTGAGCATGCGCAGTGTGTTATAACTGTAACTTGGAATACTGAGCATGCGCAGTGTGTTATAACTGTAACTTGGAATACTGAGCATGCGCAGTGTGTTATAACTGTAACTTGGAATACTGAGCATGCGCAGTGTGTTATAACTGTAACTTGGAATACTGAGCATGCGCAGTGTGTTGTAATTAATTGAAATAAAGCACGCACGATTCATTACGGAATTCTTGGTCATTCATTAATGCACGTTTCAAGAATTTTCAGTTGGATCGCACGCATTTTTTGACGTGTTGAAATTATATGTTATGTTTACTCTATCAGTACTTCCTTTATTTCTATATTCGCAATTATGCATTATAATTAAGCATAATGCTGCGTATAACTTGTAAATACAATATCTCTATACGTATTGCATTTATTTGTTTCATACGGTACTCCAATCTGAAGTCCGATTAGTTCAATATGTTACTGGAGCTAAAGTAGCGCTGAGGTAGTTCCCTTCGTACTCATACACTTACACATACGAATTAGTTTTGATTACCTTAGGCTTTTATTATGCTTTGCGTATAGTATGAAGTACATATCCACAAAAAATAAATTCAATGGTTTTCACTTCACAAAATATCAAAACTACCTCAGCGCTAGTTTTCGTTGTAGTCAGCGATGTATGCATTGGAAGGGAGAAAGAAACTGGCTACTCTACCCTATTATATCTTTGTTTAGTTGCTTTATAAGTGATACCTATTAGTCCTATTAGGACTAGTCTCATGATGTGAACTTGCCTAGGTGCAGAAGTCATCTCAGGGAATGGAAGCATAGACCTAACTCTTGGGCTCTCAGTGTGATCCACGTTCGAATCCATTGCTATGCCTGTCATCATTGGTGGTAGGTAATCGAGCTCTGTGAACACATTGGGATTCAGGGGATGAATTCCTGTACTCTGAAATCCTTTTGTTGCAATTTCAGCCCGTGAAACTCTTACAACTGCGGCAGCTACAAGACTCGCTATTTCATACTCTGTTATCCTTGCAGCGGGATTCTTTCTCATCCAGAGCCCACAAGCTTCATAATATGCATCGTTAAATGGCTTCATGAAAACACGATCAAGAGGCTGAAGCTTGTGGGTCGTGTGTGGTGGAGTGCTTTAGATATGAATATTCTGGTTTCGAGCGTAGGTGATCACCTCCAAGTCCTTATGCTGACATGGTCATCTGAAATTACCAAAATGGGGTTTTGAACAGAAGGTTTGGCATAGTGAGCAAACTGCTGCGTCAACTGGGATGTCATCCATCCGTTTGATTGAGCTTCACCTTTGCTCTCTTTGGGAGCACCAATGAGGAGTCTTTCATTCTTGCGTTGTCAAGGAAATATGGAAATGGATGGAATGTACTGACCCCCAGCATTCATACAGAATAGTACAGTAACAATTCTTCCCCTTTCAGCCGAGAGCAGTTTACTGACTTGATAGTTCTGTTTCAGCAAAATAACTTTGGAATGTTTTTTTTTTACAGTAGTGACATTAGTTTCGTCACAGTTATAAATTTTATATGGTGTGAATTCATATTTTTCCATTAGATTTGTAAGACTCTCAAAGAATCGATTGACTACTGGCTTGTTAAACCCAATTGATCTATTAAGGCTTGTCGATTCAGGAGTTCGGAGAGACAAATTCGGGTGCCGTTTCATGAAATCATAATAAAATTCCTTGCCAGCAGTCTTTTTGTCACGGATGAATGGATGAGGAATTTTTAAGGCCTCAGCAGGTTGAAAAGCTAGATTCAAAAACTTTTTCCTTGTGATTGGTAATAATCTATCAGCTAGATCATTCACATGATCCAATAGAACTCCTTCGAATTCAGCATTGAACGTGGGTTTAAAACGACCAAGTGGAGGAGTGGATGTAATTTCCTTACCTCTTTTTACGGCAGAAACACAATCAATCAACGTACTTTTGGGGATATTGTATATTTCATCAGCTTTGCGGATAGAAAGTCGGCCTGTTAACACTTTCTCTACAGTCTGTTTCATAGAATCTGGATGCCATTTTCCTTTGGAAGGTCTACTTATCACTGGAGGCATCATGAACATTTTATAAAAATATTAAACGAACATAACTTAGGGCCTACATGAAAGAATATGACCGGTACTGCAAGATCAAGAGGTGACCGGTACTGGCTGACACACAGCGAAACATATAATATTTTTTTCTATAGCATCATTATGTTATGTAACATGGATCATGCACAAAAGTAATTCATATATCATGACTGAATCGAATGAAACAAGATTTATAACGATACTTACCGAATTGCCTTGGTGTTAGTCAATTTAGATTTAGTCGATTCGCGCCACAGCAAACAGAAAAGTCTTTCAATCGACTTTGTTAACGAATGGATGTAGATTTAAGTTTGAATTATATACCAGTGATTATTGACCGTTAGAAGTAACGTACACCACGTTGCACGTCCTGCTAATTGTTGTCGGTATTTAAAAACACACACTGACCTTTACTGTATGCTGACCGGCGCTGCAAGACTGCCCCCTATATCATAAATACTTATTACTAAATATAATGTATTGAAAATTTTGAAAATATTCGCATGGAAATTGTTTGTAAGAAAATGAATTAACAAAGCAACTACTGTACATCATAAATAAAAGATATGTGGCAATGTGTTGGAAAAACATCAGCTCCATAGCTTCAGCAGATTTCGAGAAAATAAATTAATATTCTGCTGATAGGGAATTGCGCACCAATATCACCTTAAAAACATACTGCGATGAGAGTTTTGTTATGTAATATTAGTTACAGTTAAAAAATATATCTAGGTAACTTTGCTTTGTACTACAATATTTTTTTGATTATTTTTATAAGGCTAAAGATACCATCAAAATCATTTCCAACTTATCATGTCATACTCAATCTCTTTCTTTGGGATATCACTTTCTTTATGAATGATGTGTTTCATTCATTTAGTACAGTATAGTTGTACTGCTATGGAATTTATGTGAATATTCCTTCTTAGCCCTTTATTATGTTATTAACGTTTAAAACAAAACAGCAATATTAAGAAATTGGTGTTAGTACTTTTGTTTTACAGACAATACAGATAATATCAAACAGAAAGAAGCCATATAAAAATAACGACACAAAATTTCACGTTCCGTTTGAAGTTTGTACACCACTGTTTTCTTAATCCAACAGGCTGCTTATTCATATACAGTACATAATCCTTCCTCATTCCATACCTAGCGCTTGATGCCCGCGCACGACGTCAAGGTCAGAAAAATGCGCTTGCTTTGACATCACTGGCTTACACGATAATTTTTTTTAGTAGATTGTTTTTTTATTGGGTTATTTTACGACGCTGTATCAACATCTAGGTTATTTAGCGTCTGAATGATATGAAGGTGATAATGCCGGTGAAATGAGTCCGGGGTCCAGCACCGAAAGTTACCCAGCATTTGCTCCTAGTGGGTTGAGGGAAAACCCCGGAAAAAACCTCAACCAGGTAACTTGCCCCGACCGGGATTCGAACCCGGGCCACCTGGTTTCGCAGCCAGACGCGGTGACAGTTACTCCACAGATGTGGACTGTAGATTGTTTTACTGATGTAAAATTTAGACGTAGAATAATAATTATTTAAGGTTAAAATTTCCTCAAATTTAAGTATTTTATTCTGGAATAAGATAAGTATTTACAAGAAGCCATGGTCGAACGACGAATTGCCTAGCAAGTAACCGTGAGAAAGTACCTAATTGCTACGTTTTTTTAACCATCCTTAATCTCTATGCCACCGGTATGGTCTAGTGTATGCTACAAGACTGCACTCTGGCGTGGGACTAAATCCCGGTTGGACTGATTGCTTTGTTGGAATTTTCAGATGGTTCCGCCAACTGCCAGACGAATATCGGTTAATCCCCTCCTAAATCCGAGGAGCAACACCCCATGAAGGACGATGGCTGCTTTCCTCACGTCCACATGCCTCAGCAGAGGTGAATGATCATCCAACCAAAACGAAGGAATCGTGTGATTAGCACGATGATCCCACTAGCCCTGGTACTACTTTATTTACCGCTATCACACATCTCTGGTCATTTCGCATTTCGTTGTTAGTCACTCCGCTCCTTATCCCACCACTTCCGCAAATGACGTCACGTCAGGAAGTGTTGTCGTCTTACATGATAAGGAAGCTCTATTGTGGTTTGTACACAGCAGACAGTCAACTAACAATTCTGATTCCAAGTGCGATGCAGTTGCAAAACTATCCTTTACAGTGCACGTACTGTTGCAGGCAGCTGCCCGATGATGGTTAGAACTTCATAAGTGACGCCAACAAGGCAACTAAGCCAGAAGACAATGGGGTAGGGTGGCAAGTTCCTTCCTCCCTCCATGTCATACATCGCTGACTAGGAACATAGTTCAGGTAATTGCTAGCATGTTATCGATTTAATTCATTCTTGACGCAGTATTCATTTCAAACATGGCCTACATAATTGTAAAACTGCCTATGTGGGTATAATCGATGTTTTTCATATAATCATGGAGTTCATCAGCTCTCTTATATCTGTTGAAATACTGCGAAGTTTTTCACCTGAAGAATGATGGATACAAAATTTCTGGATCACAGTAAGTGTTGTGCAGTTCGTGTAGAGCTGTGTCGGATATCAGGAAGTCTTGATAAGTCATACCAAGAGAAAGACATCCACTGAAATACAACTGAGGTAGATCTACTTAAAAATATAGGCTTCATTGGAATAATAGGTACTTAGTTTCCAGAAAAGCTAGTTATCGCCTAAGAAAATTATTTGTATCTGCTTCAGATTTCCGTTTTTCATAAATTCCTAAACTCCAAAGAATTTCACTGACTTTGGCACCATAGTGCTATCACTGAGATTGCTTTCTAGCTGTGGCAGAAGTCTTTATTATTATTATTATTATTATTATTATTATTATTATTATTATTATTATTATTATTATTATTATCACTTTCTCTAGTCTGTAGATGCATAAAATATGCCAATTTGCATGGGCACAATTTAGATCCTTTTAAGGTATAGTTTCGTTTTGATTATTAGTATTTACTCTTCTTGTTCGTAATTTTATTTATGTATGCTTTTCTTTATTTGAGATATTATTTATTTGTTATTGCACCTTTGTATCTTCTGTTTGTGTATTGTGCTGCACTATAATTGGCCTCTGGCTGCTGTTCAGCAAATAAATGAATGAATGAATGAATGAATGAATGAATGAATGAATGAATGAATGAGTAAATGAATAAATAAATAAATAAATACATAAATAAATAAATAAATAAATAAATAAATAAATAAATAAATAAATAAATAAATAAATAAATAAATAAATAAATAAATAAATAAGTAATTAAGTAAGTAAGTAGGTAAGTAAGTAAGTAAATAAAAAAATACGTACGTAGGCAGGCAGGCAGGCAGGCAGGCAGGCAGGCAGGCAGGCAGGCAGGCAGGCAGGCAGGCAGGCAGGCAGACAGGCAGACAGGCAGACAGGCAGACAGACAGACAGGCAGACAGACAGACAGACAGACAGACAGATAGACAGATAGATAGATAGATAGATAGATAGATAGATAGATAGATAGATAGATAGATAGATAGATAGATAGATAGATAGATAGATAGATAGATAGATAGATAGATAGATAGATAGATAATTATTATCATTACGGTGTGCCTGAATTTTGTCCCGCAGGAGTTCTTTTACATCCCAGTAAATCTATCGACATGAGCCTGTCGCATTCAAACACAATTAAATGCTATCGACCTGATCGAGGATCGAACCTGCAACCTCGAGCACAGAAAGCCAGCGCTCTACCAACTGCGCTCCAGAGGCCGACTCGAATGAGTTTTTTTAATAATAAATTCGTTTAGTGTTGTTAGGATTTTATTGTCTTCTGCCTGCTTAATTTATAATGCTGATTATGTGGCTTACTGTTGACTTTGTCGGTTACACATAAGTTATTTGTGCTCACAGACAGTACAGGAAATTCTATAAATTGTAAACGTGGCAAGCTGTCTCTGTGCTCAGTCATGTTTTCTTTCTTTTTTGGGGGGGCGGAGGGGGGCAGTCTAGCGTAGAGGAATATTAAACTGGTCCCTGCATGTCACTTTTATTTGAACTGCTCCAATATGACATGTAAGTTTGTAAAATAAACTGATTTACATTTACGCTAGACTGCTAACATGAAGTAATTGTTTCCAGGTTTGTTTAACGACGTTTGATCACATCAGCAGCAGAATGGCCGCCAGCAGGAAGTGTGTAAGTATCCAATACACAGCAGACACTGTGTTGCATAATATTCTGTTTACTTCTTACGATTAAACTTAAAAAAAAAAGCAGCGGAATTTCATATTTTCTCCTGTTACATACAATCAGAAGCAGGGGTCCTCAGCTATCTGGAATTCATTGTCACGTCACAGTATGAAGTGAAATACCTGTAGTAACGGTTAGAGTCTAATGCATCAACAGTAAACATAAAACTGTCAGGATTCGGATACGTTCTCTTGTCTTCCTTATGGCGTGCGTTAAAGTGAATGTGAACAAATATAGAGATGCCTAAGCAGAAATCATCAAAGTGTAAGTTTATACCATGGCTCTCAGATGACTTCTGAAATTCAAATGAAAAATGTAAGTTAACTATGCTCCTCTAACCTCTGTCTGTGTGGAGTGTTTCTTCTCCGCTTAAGACTGATATTGACTGACAAAAGGCAGTTTGAAAATGGAGACTTTGGAAAAGATGGGTGTTGTAGTCCCGTCGCTCTAATTTCCGGCAGCCAATCGCGTTGCAGGTCGGCTACATTTAAACGTGTGCGTCTTGTGATTCGCTTATGAAGACGTTATTCATTTCTTAGGGCTCGATAAATGCTTGATATAATCGCCCGCCATTTTGGCTCTTTCATTGGCGTTCGCAGAAAGCACACGAAGACGTTATTTGCCGCTCAATTATTTGCTGAATTACAGTGCGTTTGATTTATTATCATAGGATCTAAGACATGATAATGTTTAACGGTGTGGCAAATAGATTCCTCGTATGGTAGCTCGGCAACGAAAGAACAAAAATGGCGAACGATACTACCTACCTAGACTTTATAGAGCCTTCACTTCCTAAGACGTAAGCAAAGAGGAGGAGTCACGCCGGGAATAACAGCTTCGCGACTATATATAGACTGCTCAGAAGCCAATCAGTGTATGTCATCAAATGAGTTCATAGGAACTCTGAATGTGAATATTCATAACCAGGGTTAATAAAACAATTAGTGTCTACTTTTTAATTTAATCTGTAGGTTAAACAGCTGTATAAAATCAAAAAGCATAATAATAATAATAATAATAATAATAATAATAATAATAATAATAATAATAATAATAATAATAATAATAATAATAATAATATATTATGTTATATATTATATTATTATTATTATTTGTAGTAGTAGTAGTAGTAGCAGTAGCAGTAGCAGTAGTAGTATTAGTAGTAATAGTAGTGGTAGCAGTAGCAGTAGTAGTAGTAGTAGTAGTAGTAGCAGTAGTAGTAGTAGCAGTAGTAGTAGTAGTAGTAGTAGCAGTAGCAGTAGCAGTAGTAGTAGTAGTAGCAGTAGTAGCAGTAGGCCTAGTAGTAGTAGCAGTAGTAGCAGTAGTAGTAGTAGTAGTAGTAGTAGTAGTAGTAGTAGTAGTAGTAGTAGTAGTAGTAGCACAAGAAACTGTTACTTTAATCCGTAACTAAGACAAGAGCTATTTTCAATCAGTCGTATTAAGAAATTAACTTTTTGTAATTTATACAGTTTCTGTATCATTAAATTCGGCGAATAATTGTTCATGTATGCACTGAAACAACAGCTGTTTGCAGAAAATGAAGGATATTGAGTGGATGAAGGACAATAACGATGTAGACCTATATGGTAATAACATAGTTTGAAAGGTAACAACTATCTTCGAAATGAGTTGAACACACAGAATGATTCATTGCAGGATAGAAATTCTCTCTGCGGATTGCAACTACCCACTTTCGGTTAAGGGAATCTTTACTCAGAGGAAACCTGAAGCATAAACAGTGGCATTAGTACAATAGTTTGTCTTCTGTAACATAATAGGAGCAAAAATCGTCGTAGAAATTAAAGATTAACTGATCAGTGAAATGTAACATTCCTTCCTTCTTTATCTTTACATCCGTGTGGATTGCTGCTATGGTGACAGAAGAGTACATGCAAATAATAACAAATGCCAGTAGGTGTAACAATTTAGGAATATAGCAGAAATCAAACATTAAAACTACTAAGAATATGTATAGGCCTAATCACTATTGAATCAATCTAATAGCTATAACTGTTACATATAATTTATTTATAATACTTGGGACTAACATACAGTTGCCAGGTATCTTGTATCATGCAGAATGTCATGCATTTGAGGCCTGAAAAAATGTCTCCCGTATTAAATCCCTATGGGACAACAAAAATTCCGTATTTACAAACATTATACGTATCTCATAGCCAATGGATTGTTTTTCGTTTATCCTTTTCCCTTGCTGTTTGTATGGATGCCGTGTTTTGGATCGTGATAAGAAACAGTCAATGTCTCCAGAAATGTGACAACGACACAGCTGTATTTAAACCTGCAGCTGCTTCTGTTTCAGTTAAAAGTAATTTTAATGCCAAGCAATATCTGTGCATGATTGTTGATACTGTAATATTGTTGTTGGGTTGTCTATAGTATGTGTGAAAACAGAGAAAACGTTTGAAACCAAAATAAATGTTTCTGCTTAGCATTAAACAAAGAGGAATTGTTGGATTTAGAAAAACATAACTTTTATTTAACACTTGCATCAACACAACCTTTGGACTTCTTATTTGTTTGTGTGTAAGATACACTCCCTTTTTGTACATGGGTCGACTGTGTTTTTGAGGGGGAAAATAATTTAGCATTGAATATTATAATGAATTTTCAGTATTTAAATTATAAATTAATATATATGTCTACATGTTTGAATTAAGTTACTGTATTTAGTAAACTGTCCTTCTAATTTTGTTATATTATTGGCTAAGACCACACCGTACACGAGTGGCTACAAACATTTTTGTTTTATAATTTTAATTTGTACTCACTAGCAAGCTACCTAGTTAAATAAATAAAATGCATTAAACCTTTATGAAATACATAATCTAACTAGAAATGAATACCTTTTAATCCTCTTCGTCAAAACCCAAAAATTCATCTCCATAGCCAAATGAAGAGTCACTTGAAACCTCTTCTACATCATAAACTGAGGCTTTATATTATAAATAGGCCTAATTGTCCTCTGCACCATCCAGTATATTACTAATGGCAAACTACTTAAATTATTTAACCCCTGTCTCATTTTTCACAGCATCCTATGAAGCTTTGACAGATGCACAAACTTTGTATGATATTTTCAAAGAAAGAAGATGCGCCTTATATGTCGGTAAAAATGTTACCTCTACCCAAACTATACCATTAATTAATTAAACATAAAATACTGGTTAGTATGTTAATAAAGAGTCTTCCAATAAGAATGTTCTAATTTTAACATTATAACAGCTGATGTGTTTATAATGCTATAGCAGTCACATTTTTCCCATGGTTACAGTATTGTTGTTGGCAAATAATCATGGAACGTTACACCATTCCGCAACGCGTAGAAATCGTTAAAACTAATTTCAAATTGGGCCATCTTCGCCAAGCATGCTGTGCATTACGTGAAGTGTATGGTGTGTGATAAGAGAACATTCTTGGCCTCAATTGGAAAGTATGCACCTCAGAAAAGTCTAGTTTCAGCAGGATGGCGCCACGTATCATACTGCTCACGAAACAGTCGACTTTTTGAGGCAGAAGTTGAGAGGCTTCTTCATTTCGCGTGGTGGTGATGTTAACTGGCCTCCGAGATCATATGATTTAACGCTGCTGGATTACTTCTTACAGGGTTATGTTAAATCATGAGTTTATGCCAACAAGCCAGAAACAGTTAATGACCTAAGGAACAATATCTCGTGCGTTATTCGTGAAATTGAGCCTGGTTTATGTTTGCATGACTTTGAAAATTGGAAGACCCGTATACGCGCAAGCCGACGAAGCCGTGGCTGCCGTTTAACAGACGTTCTCTTCCATACGTAATGGCATTAAGTGAGCTTAAAAATAATACTAATTAAAAAATAAACCTCTTTCGTTAATACAATTATTTGTTTCATTTTGAAAGTATGACACTCTTATAGGAAGACTCCTTTTATCAGTTTCAGTGCTGTAGGTACAAGTATTTTTTTTCTTAGACTGTGTTCTAATGTGCTAGTAATTAAAGTATATGCTCTGAGATGGTGATCACAGATTTCTCTCTCTCTGTCTTAGACGTCCCTCGTATTTTCCTCGAGTTAAATGTTGCCAAGTATCCATTATTTGCATTCTGGAAATTTGCCAAATTCACACTACTAGCCAATCACCTCCAAAATAAAATGACTACAAATAATCATCATGAAATGATTTTCTTCTGGTCAATTACAGGATTACAAGAAGACAGGCAGTGCCTGCAGTATGTCGGGGCCAATGTACGAAGTGAAACTGTCTGGGCTTCTTTTTCTTAGAGGAGTCAATGAGGGACAGGAGTTCCGTATTGCCTCCAACATGGAAGCAGGTGGGAAGTTTGACGATATTGTATTTAGCTTTGGGGGTAACACAACGTTCGTACAATTGAAACACAAAACAGGAAAACGTCAGACAATAACGGCGAGGAACCTGATGGAAGAAAAGGGCGACTTCAGCATTACGAAGTACTACAAGTCCTACTGTGAGCTCAAGAACAAGTGGGGACAGCATCCAGATCTCCAGCACTGGGGTCCATTCCGTGATGTGCGGTTCGTTGTTTACACAAATGCTGCAATGACTGGAACTCTGGGTGAAAATGTTGACGACACTGCACTCCATGATGTGCTCATGACAGGAGGGGAATGCATACATTTCTCTGGCTACGACTTGTTGAAGGACAAACCTGAAGCGAACCAGTTCCTCCATCAGTTCAGATATTACACCGAGCAAGCCACTGAGAAACAACTTGATCAATTCATTAAGGCAGACCTTCAGACTGCATTGGGAACAGATTCTCATTTCGAAAAGTTTCTGTCCCATGTAAAGAACTGGTGGGAAGGCCCTGGCTCGTTCCTCACAAAAGATGCCACGTTTTGGGAACAGATGGTGGAATGCAATATTGCTGACATCTGCAAACCAAAAGAAGATCAGCTCTCATTACTTAATGTACGATTTGATGAAAGGTATTTGAAATCATTTAGACAGCAGCTGCCAGCTGAAGGTGGTCTTCTGATTGTTAAGAACGTCAGTGCAGTCACTTCCCTCAAAGTACACCAAAGTGTTGAAAAGAAGATTATGATAGATGCTAATGTATTGCAAGATCAAATGAGTGAAGTGTTAGCTCTGTGGAATCGATGTCCAGGGTGGGATATACTTGTAGTGAATGGCTGGGCGGAGGAAATACCAGAATTGCACAAACATTTAAGTTCAAGAAAGACACTTATTGAAATTCATGACGGTGAAAAGTTGAAACAAAGAAAGATAGTTACTGAAAATCATCATGGTGAAAAGAAGGCAGGATTCAAATTTAAAAGTTATACAGATACATTCCGGTTTGGTCAACTGGATAAGGAGACAAAAGAAAAAGTATTAGAATGCAAACTGAACTTCCAAGGTGAGCTCATCAAGCTAAAATCGTTGGTTGACAACAAAGCATTTGATGAAGCATTAAATGCTGAAATTTTAATTCAAGTAGTTTCTGGAAACGTCGAAAGAATTGGAAAGGAACTCACTAAACAATATGAATACTATATCCCTCGTACTTTCTTGCGTAGAGAACATGTGGATAGGAGAATATTTTTTGCTGAAAATGATTGTATGGTTGTGAGTGGAGTAACACAACAAGACCTGCAGCAATTAGTTCCACCTGGAAAATCTGTAGAGATATTTGATGAAACAAAACACAATGAAGCAAGTTATTGCCGGCATTATGTTGGAAGTAAAATGGACTTTGAAATGGCCACAAAGATATACAATTCCGTTCACTGGCTTCACAAGGAGGAAACTGGATTTGTTTGGAGACAATCAAAAGGTGGTGTAACCAATGTCTTACGGCACCTAACATATGAAACATCGAACAGGAGCTTGAGGGAAGCCATGCTGCTGTCCGACAAGGTGAAGGTGCTTGTGGCTCATCCTGGAATGGGAAAATCCACGGAAATTATTAATTTAGCTCAGGAATTCAAGCGAAATGATCCTACCTGTTGGGTGATAACAGTAATTTTGAATGACCATACTGATTACCTGAGTGGGCATCTGGTGTCTCCTATCGATCTCCTTATAGAGGCAGCAATGTTCGACAGTGCCTTCCAGAAATCACTTTTCGAATTTGAATTGAAAAATGGAGGCAATATTGTAATTCTGATAGACGGGTTTGATGAAATCAGCCCTAATTATTCAGACATGGTATTAAACACATTAAGGCAACTTTCGTCGTATAAATTCAAACAATTATGGATCACTTCTCGTTCTGTGATGAGGAAAATGCTGGAAAAGGAATTCTCCTGTCTTGCATTCGAGCTTCAACCTTTCACAAAAGAAAATCAACACGATTTCCTCGCCAAACTGTGGAAAAATATATCTGATGATGCTCATGGCATCAAGATATTTATTGCCAGGTTGTTGGAAATGATGGGAAGGTCACTAAATGACAAACTTGGACAATTCACAGAAATTCCACTACAGATCCTTATGTTGGCTGAAGTGTTTCAAAGCAAAGCCTCTGACTACTGTCAAACCGGGAACATAGAAATTCCTGACAAACTGGATTTGTTGGATCTTTATTGCAGATTCGTGGATAAGAAATGGGATATATATATATCAATGAAAAGGGCGACGGCAACACAACAAAGCTAGTTCTGCAAGAATTTTACCAGTCGCTGAGGAAAGTATTTGAGAAGAACCACATGGTATGTGCCTTGCATTCCCTGCTAGAACGTGAAGACCTTGAGAAACTCAGCTGTTTCCATGATATTATGAGCCGAGTCGAAGCTTTAAGGAGACGATTTTATCGAGGTCTTGATAAAACTGAAATTATTGTCGAAATTGTTAATTTCAGAGCAGTGTTCATTCACAGAACCTTCTCAGAGTATTTTGCTGCAAAGTGGTTTGCAAAAAATATCAAAAAAGAGAAAAAATATTTAGAAAAGGTATTGCTTGATCAGAAGTTTAAAGTAATAAGGACATTTTTTCACCGCATTCTGAGTCAAGGGTTTCAATTGCATGTGGCTATCCTAAATGAAGACAAAGTCTCTCTCCTCGAATTTCTCCATTCCCAACGGTGTGATGTGAATGAGAAGGACAAAGGTGGGAGAACGCCCTTGCACCTGGCCGTGATGAATCACATTGAATGTCACGATGAATATCATGGGAACTACGAAGCCATTCGTAATACAACTACGCATGAAGTCCTGGAGATACTACTTGATCACGGTGCTGATTGTAGCATTGAAGACGAAGTCTTCTGCTGTCAACCCCTCACACTGGCCGACAGATTTGGAGCATGGTCAGTTGTAGAGAAGCTACTGGAAAGACACGCACAAAACAGTGACATTAGCTTCAGCTTGGAGCATATTAAGAGTAAGGAGCTCCTAGACAGAAACTTGAAAATGGTAGCAGAAGGTGGGTACATTAACATTGCCAAGTTCCTCTTCAACTCTGGTGTAAGTGTTCAGCATCCAATACGAGCAAAAAGTAACTGGGAATGGGAAGTAGTTAGTGGCACAATGTTACACGTTGCTGCAGATGCGGGAAAGAAAGAAATGGTGGAATTTTTGCTAAATGCTGCAAAGAAAGAATTAAAAGACTCCAACGTGAGGACATATTTTAAGAAGGCTGATGACAGTTCTCGTAGATATAGGCCTACTGTAAATATGTTATTTCACAGGGATCAATTTATTAACATACGGGACGATATGAATAATACTGCTTTGTCATACGCAATCCAGCATGGTAATGTGCAAATTGTGACACTGTTAATAGAGAGAGGAGCGGATTTTAAGTTTTGCAGTAAGTTTGGTAGTATTCCAATATTCCTTGCAGCCGAGTATGGTCACGTGGAAGTTGTGAGGCTTTTAATAGAGAGAGGTGTCGATGTTAATGCATGCAATCAACATGGTGAGAATTTGATATTCACTGCAGTCAGACGTGATCATGTGGATCTTGTTGAATTTTTAATAGATAGGGGCATTAATGTCCATGCACGCAATAAGAATGGCGACAGTCTAATATCCAGTGCAGTCGAATATGGCCGTGTGAATATTGTGAATTTGTTAATAGAGGAACATGGCATTGATGTGAATGTATGTAACAAGTACGGTAACAGTCTAACATTCATTGCAGCCGAACGTGGCCATGTCGACATTGTCAAGTTGTTGATAGATAAAGGCGCGGATATTAATGCGCGCAACAAGCTTGGTGAGAGTCCATTATTCACTGCATTGAAGGTGAGGTACGGTGATGGAAATATTGAGAGGTTGTTAATAGAGAGAGGTGCCAATGTTCACGTACGTACCAATGACGGCATGACTCCAATAATGGCTGCAGTTGAAAGTGGTCTGCTGAATGCTGTGTGGATGTTAATAGAAAAGAACGCTGATGTTAATGTGCGCAATAAACTTGGTGAGACTCCTATAATGATGGCACTGAAGCACGGCCATGAGGATATTCTAAAGTTGTTACTAGAGAAAGGCGCGGATATTAATGCACGCAACAAGCTTGGTGAGAGTCCATTATTCACTGCATTGAAGGTGAGGTACGGTGATGGAAATATTGAGAGGTTGTTAATAGAGAGAGGTGCCAATGTTCACGTACGTACCAATGACGGCATTACTCCAATAATGGCTGCAGTTGAAAGTGGTCTGCTGAATGCTGTGTGGATGTTAATAGAAAAGAACGCTGATGTTAATGTGCGCAATAAACTTGGTGAGACTCCTATAATGATGGCACTGAAGCACGGCCATGAGGATATTCTAAAGTTGTTACTAGAGAAAGGCGCGGATATTAATGCACGCAACAAGCTTGGTGAGAGTCCATTATTCACTGCATTGAAGGTGAGGTACGGTGATGGAAATATTGAGAGGTTGTTAATAGAGAGAGGTGCCAATGTTCACGTACGTACCAATGACGGCATTACTCCAATAATGGCTGCAGTTGAAAGTGGTCTGCTGAATGCTGTGTGGATGTTAATAGAAAAGAACGCTGATGTTAATGTGCGCAATAAACTTGGTGAGACTCCTATAATGATGGCACTGAAGCACGGTCATGAGGATATTCTAAAGTTGTTACTAGAGAAAGGCGCGGATATTAATGCAAGAACCAACGATGGTGTCAGTCTAGCAATTGCTGCAGCCAAACGTGGTCTGGAGAATCTTACAATATTATTAGTAGAGAGAGGAGCAGATGTTAATGCAAGAACCAAGGATGGTGTTAGTTTAGTAATGGCAGCAGCAAAATGTGGTCTGGAGAAACTTACAATGTTATTAATAGAGAGAGGAGCAGATGTTAATGCAAGAACCAAGGATGGTGTTAGTTTAGTAATGGCTGCAGCCGAAAATGGTCTGGTGGAAGTTGTAAGTTTACTAATAGACAAGGGTGCTAATATTAATAAACGCAATAAGCATGGTCAGAGTCCAATATTGATAGCAGCTCTACACAATCATCAACACATTATGTGGCTGTTGGCTGAGAATGGTGCCGATGTTAATGTGTGTGGTAAGGACGGCATTACTCCAATAATGGTGGCAGCCAAAGACTATGACGTTGAGACTGTGAGAATGTTAATAGAAAAAAATGCTGATGTTAATGCACGTGGGAAGCTTGGTGAATGTGCAATTCTGAGTGCGACCATAAAATGGCGTGTGGATGTTGTGAGGCTGTTAGTAGAGCATGGCGCTGCAGTCAATGTATGTAATAAGTATGGAGAGAGTCCAATGTCTATCGCAGTTGAACGTCGATATAACTCAATGGTGAGGTTGTTAACAGAAGCAGGTGCAGTGAATCAGTTATAATCATTTTATGACAGGCTTATAAGATATTGTTTCCCGTGTTACAACAATCATAGATCTTCTTCTTCTTCTTCTTCTTATATTTTCGATTCTTACTGACCAATTCCCATTCTGCAACATCCCAGTGTTATCAATATGAATTATATACGTAACTATAAAAACTCTAACGCAGTAAAACATGTGAGGCTCACAGCCTCTGTAACATGACCACCTCTTTCAATTGACCGCATTTTTATGAACCACCAAATTTCAATGTTTCCTCCATTGTTCTACATATACTGTATTTTATTTCATGGGGTGGCGTTTCATAGAAAGGATTTTGCGGACAGACCTTCTACTGTCCCCTACTAATCGGTTGTCGTAAATAGATGTCTTCCTTACTGTGACGGAAATCTTGTCTTCTACTGTCAGTAACCAATCACAACCCTTGTTCAGAAGAATTGACAGGTTCCCGTCAAATCCACGTGGAGGCAGTGTTGCTGCACCTTTCCGAATTCCAAGAATCCCGTAATTCTCATTTCGGGGTCACCAGGATTGTGGCAACTGTGCAATGTTGGGACGAGGGGACAGGATGGAACTGTGAGAGTTGTTCGTCTAGGAAGTCATAAATCTGTAAGTTCTGTAAGTGGGTGTTCAAAGGAGCCACCGAACTGCACTCCTTACAATTTTAACACTGAATAAGTTGCATCTTCTTTACTGTGCTGACTTTTTAGATAATTACCTGGTGACTAGTTTCGAAGTGTTATCCTTCATTGTCCAAAGCCTAGTGAAGGTCCGCACTATCTTCTGTTTTCCTCTTGTGGTGCGGATTTTCGTGATTGTGTCGAAAAGGGTGTGTGTTTTGAAATTGAGGTGAGTGCTTAGGACGAGCAGGGGGTTTGTTTTTGTGTGTTTGTGTATTTCGTATTGTTTATATCGAACCAAACATATTAGGACATCTGATATTGCTTTCATTTTTATATAACTCATAACCAGAATAAATACTGACATACATAAGCCTAGTAATATGTAAATATTTAGAAGCAATGTATAATATTTGTTGTAAGAAAGGTAAAATTTGAAGTTACTTCATGTATATTTCTACTTAAGCACTGCATAATTTATTTCTTCTGTAAAATGTGTAAGTAAAAATCTAATTACTACCTACAAATGTTAATATTTTCATATATATATATATATATATTTTCATATATATATATATATATATATATATATATATATATATATTTCATATATATATATAATAGTATTTGACATATTTATTATCATATTTTAATGTTTAATCATGTTTAAATTTTATATTCAACCAAACATACTAGTATAATATATTATAGCCTATTACAGTACTTTCATTTTTTTATATAACTCTTACCCAGAATACATACTGACAAATATAGGCCTGGTAAGATATAGATATTTAGAAGAAATGTATAATATTTGTTGTAAGAAAGGTAAAATTTGAAATTACATCATTTATATTTTTCTTTAAGCAGTGCATAATTTGTACCCACACTTCGTGCTACAGTTGAACTGTCCATCAATCTAAGTGATAGTTATGTTTCCTTTGTAGTTCTGTGGGTGTCCTTCCTGCTCACCCATGATTCCTCATCCCCCAAGCCATACATAAGCTTATAGCTGGGATTTATATGTACGTATTAAAAGGTATTCAGTATTCCTCTTTGGTACTGTTAATGCAAATAATACAAATAATGCCCATGGCTTGTCAGTACATCTTTTCTTTAATAGTCTTCCTCGTATGTAATCGTGAAAACTTTGTATCTAATTCAACAGTTCATAGCATAAATACACGTCAAAAATGACTTTCATACTCCATCGGTAAGTCTGTCGTGCTATCAAAAAGGAGTGCGTTATATGGCAGTAAAAATTTTTAATAGCCTCCCTATCGATATAAAAAATGAAACTCAAAACATAAGATTATTTAAAGAAGTACCTAATTTCTCACGCCTTCTATTCTGTAGGTGAATTCATGACATTCAATAACGCTTCATGAAATTGATACTAAAACTTTGTGTTGTGCTAGTAGACTATATTGTAAATCTCGTCTGTATATATTTCATCTAGACTGTGACTATAAATTAAGACTTTATAATAGTGTTAAGTTTTTTGACTTGTTCCATATTCTAGCTGTAAGCAATGTATGAATACCATGGAATGTTAATAAATACAATACAATACAATACAATACAATGACCTTTGAACTTCCTAACCCCCACTTACTTGTACAAATCAGTGCGCGGTTTACAAAATGCAAGGTGTCTATTATTGCATTTTGCATCTTGTGAACTAGATTTAAACATTCCCCTTATCCATTTAGTCTTAACCTTTAGTACATACATATCGCAGCTCTAGTCACGAGTAACCTAGTGTTCCTTCTTGTTACTGTTTCCATTTCTCACAGTCTGTTACTTTGACTGCAGACCTCAGAGCTCTACCTTTCCTCGCTGATAAGCAGGATACATCAGAGTGTGATCTGCCTCGGTTTACAGTAACAACTGATTCCTCCCTGCTTGGCATGAGTTGTTTTTCTCCTTTCAGAATATTGCTATTTTATTTTATTCAATCTTTTAGCATGTATTATATTATTTTTAGTCTTCATATCTAGACTGTAAATCTATCAGTGTGTTGAAAAAATATTGTGCCATTGCCTAACCAAAAAGTATTATTATATAAGAGTTTATCGTAGGCAATTATTGTAATTTTCCTATCATGTGATAGAGATTGTGTTTTTCACTTATTTGTTCCAGGTTAAGCTATTTTTATTAAACTCTGTTATTTAAAGTCGGGAATAATTATTTTTTATGGACATACAGGTTGTGGAGTTACCTAATTACTCACGTCTTTTATTCTGTAGGTGAATTCTTGACATTCAACAACGCTTCATGAATATTTCTATTGTATCAAGTATTGATACTAAAACTTTCTATTGTACTAGTAGACTATATTGTAAAACTCTTCTTTATAATTAAATTACATAAGTTAGGTCAGATACAACAGTGTTCATGAATGAAATAGTTATATATAATAGAAGTAATTTAATACAGTTATATGAACAGAATGAATTGATTAATACTCAGGTTTTGTCACACTTTTCATTTTTAATAATCTTGACATTTTAACATTGTCTTTTGTTAATTTCAATATCATACACTATTTATATATTATGGTTAATCATTTTGTACTCATATATATATACATATACATATATATATATATATATATATATATATATATATATATATATTGCACTATTAGATATTGCATTTAATTTTTTTTAAATAACTATTTAATCAATTTAATTTGTATTTAAGATCATAATATGCATTTGAATCAAACAACATTTAGGTCATTTTATTTTATTTTTAACAATTGTTGACATTTAGATTATGTATCTTTGTAAAATTTTATTAGTAACCACGACATTTACACAATTTATGTTCCTGTTACAGTCGTGGTACTACCACTGAAGATGGAGGAGCATACCTCCGAAACATGTCTGGTTTTTAACCGATTTTATTAATTTTATTCAATCATTAAAAAGTGTTCATATAACTCTATTAAATTACTTCTATTGTATATAACTATTCTGTATATATTTGAACCAGACAGTGACTACGGTATAATTAAGATCCCTAGTAGAAACAATAACAAAATTTCGTGGCTTAAAAATCGATAATGTGTTAAATTGGAAAAATCATATTAAAGAAATTACCCCCAAATTAAATTCAGCTTGTTTGCTGTTAGATCTATGCAAAAGATAGTAAATATCAATACCTTAAAAACAATATACTTTGCATACTTTCACTCGGTAATGAGTTTTGGAATAATATTCTGGGGAAATTCCACAGATAGTAACAGTATATTTCTATTACAAAAAAGAGTAATTAGAATAATAGTAGGTGCCAAATCTAGGGAATCATGTAGGACTATTTTCAAAAAACTACAAATAATGCCCATGGCTTGTCAGTATATCTTTTTATTAATAATCTTCCTCGTATGTAATCGTGAAAACTTTGTAACTAATTTAACAGTTCATAGCATAAATACACGTCAAAAAATGACTTTCATACTCCATCGGCAAGTCTATCGTGCTATCAAAAAGGAGTGCGTTATATGGCAGTGAAAATTTTTAATAGCCTCCCTATGGATATAAAAAATGAAACTCAAAACGTAAGATTATTTATGGCCAAATTAAAGAAGTACCTAATTTCTCACGCCTTCTATTCTGTAGGTTATTTCATGACATTCAATAACGCTTCATGAAATTGATACTAAAACTTTGTGTTGTACTAGTAGACTATATTGTAAGTCTCTTCTGTATATATTTCATCCAGACTGTGACTATAAATTAAGACTTTATAATAGTATTAAGTTTTTAGACTTGTTGCATATTCTAGCTGTAAGCATGTATGAATACCATGGAATGTTAATAAATACAATACAAGACATTGTAGTAGCCATACTACTAATATTTTTTTCGTTTGACATGTTCCATATCCTATCTATGAAGTGCTGTATGAAAACCATGGTGCTCCAACCTCCCAATAATGGGCGTACTGAGAAATGTGCATTCTGACCCCAATGTTCCCTTTAACCGTCAATATCGGGTAACCAGGCTCCTCTCGACGTGGGGTTACTGAGGGCAAAGAAATTCACAAAAATCCGACCCCCGACAAAAGTTGATTTGTCCAAAAACAGGCATTTAGACCCTATGTTTTTCTGCCCAAGAACAGTTCCTTCATTGCAAACCCAGCATTATTTAATCTTCTCTATTTTCTGCCTTCCCCTTCTTCTCCTCGTACGATATATTACAGCCTATCTTAATGATGTCTACCATCCGATATCTTTTTCTGCGCCGAACTCTTCTCCCGTTCACCATTCCTTCCAGTGCATCCTTCAGTAGGCAGTTTCTTCTTAGCCAGTGACCCAACCAATTGATTAATTCTTTACTAATGGAACTAAAGTTTTTGATTATCTTTCCATCTCTATTCTTTTGCTTGTTCCAAGATATCTTCTACCACCCTTTTTTTTATCATAGGTTGTATGTAGTATTCGGCTGTGCTTATAGTCTGGGTCAGCTTACTTCATACCCTAAGGGTGAAACCTAACCATTTATCCCCCATTACTACATGTGCTAGTGGATTGTGGTGATTTTATAGTTTGCAGGTTGAATTTTCTTTTGCCAACTTCGTTTCGAGTTTCGATACTGACAAATACTACAAATGGTAGTGATTTTGTAACTAGTATGTTGGCAGCTGAGACAAATATCGACAATATTTATCGGTACTGGAGTTCCATGAAATTAAAATTGTACTAGATTTCTGAGCCGGTTACTGGAAGCTAGTGAAATTTGAATATACTAATAATTAATTAATATCAGTATTAATATTAATAGAATACATAATATTTATTTTATATGTTGCGTTGTGGTTATAATTCAAGACTATAATCAGGTAAGTTTTCGGAGTTAGTACTAATAATTTCATGAGGTCAAACAAAATACATTTTTAGGTTAGGTCTCGTGAATCAATTGTTTAGTCAAACCAATGAATTTCGTAATGCCAGACAAAATACTTGACATGTTGATCCCTTTCCCGTATAGTTTGCCTATGAAAATATGTTACAAATTATTGAATTATTTAGAAAACCTTCCAACATAAAGTACGGTAAGTAAATAAGTCATTTAATATGTAGGATCGTGTGATATCTGGTAACAGTAGGCAACACTGACAAGACGGCAATATTTGCTATTTAGGAACTGTTCTTACGTGACCCTCACTATGCCATAAAGTGCCATCCAACACTTTACTCTTACCTGGGGTGTTTCCATGGACACATACAGGCACTGTTGCTATATATTTTAGTTACGAATTCAGTCATGTCTATAAAATACAACCGGTGTAGCTCAGTCGGCTAAGGCGCTTGCCTGTCGATCCTTAGTTGCGCTCGGGCCCGGGTTCGATTCTCGCTTGGACTGATTGCGATTACCGGGTTTGGTTTTCCCCGAAGTTTTCCCCAACCGTAAAGCAAATGTCAGGTAATAGCTATCATCTCTCTATCAGCAATCCCATCGGCGATAAATAACCTAGCAGCTGACACAGCATTGTTAAATAACAAATTAAAAATGTCTATGAAATAGGCTGATCGACAGTGAAACAACAGCGGAGGTCGACTTCTTTGGGGGGGGGGACAGGACAATTTTGTCGTAGGCAATTTTCATAACAAGTCTTATCATAACTATGATGGAGAATTAGAGAAAATCTGAATTATGGAAAACAAAATTGGTACATGTATTAGAGTATAAACATGTTTTGAAACATTATTTTAAATGGTGGACGCTAATTTTTATAAATTTGATTGTATAATCGGTAATGAATTAGAAAATGTCGAATTCTGATCAATAGGAAGTAGGGCGCAAAGTGTCGGCTATGTATTCCTATATTCTTGCCGTTATATTCCATTTAACTTTTTGTTTTGAAGAAATGCGTGATATTGGAATTAATGCAGATCTCTTTTACCAAATTGCTTTATATTGACTATTACACTCTTACTACGTCATACTACTTTCGACCAATAAAACGGTACGAAAGGACGTATTTCAACCAATCATGGCTGCTTATCGCACAATTTTATCGCGTCCCTAGCATTTGTTTCTTTGTTTGCCAACATTTGAAACTGCGCTGGTCTGGACGTTATATATATATATATATATATATATATATAATTACAAACCACTCCAGTCGATGCACAGCAGTTTCAAATATGACTCGCATTGGCATTCAAGAACAAGAATTAATAAAAATCTCTGCTCATGCCTATGCATCTTCTGAAATCCGATTTACAAATAAATGAAGAGCACCATTCGGAAATCCTGAATAAGTTGAATACACCATGTAGGCCTAAATCAACGAGTTCCACTTCTATTACGCACACGTCCAATATAACATCAATTGAACTACCAACCACATTCAAATTTGAAAATTGTACATTCTATAATTATTCCTTTTAAAATTATTCATGTTTATTTTTTATGTCATCGTCGTTAATTAAAACTTTTCTAACAGTTGTGTATATTAGTTAGGTTATGTTATAGCTTCTGCTATATGATATTATGGATAGTCAGGTATCAGAAATTGTTTAATATTAAGATTTATTGAAAATCATCTGTCAAGTGACGTTGATTACTGGGATTCGGATAATTGAAGTGGAATGTTGCATTTTAATAAAAATGAAATTGAATCAACAAAGCCTTCTTGACTAGTAACATTGCCATCGTGTATAATAGATCGAGAACTTCTCGACGAGAAGGCATTGCTCACTACTGCCATCTAGCATGCATCTAGCGTAATATTTGTAATGTTGAGATGGTACAATAATATATTTGAAGACAGTTGTATTTTCGTAAGTCAATTAATATTTTATTGTATTGGAGTACTTCGTTACTTCTAATCTTTATATACTTTCTTCTAATCGTGTAATAGTCAATTAAATCCCACTCGAGTTTTTATTTTCTCTAGATAAATCAAAACGTCTAGTGAGATTACTGTTGATAATACTTCGATTGAAAAATAATAAACCAAAACCTTGTACTATTGTAGGCTATAAATTATATTATTTATGCCGAAAAGTAAGTAGAAAAAGTAAGTAGGATTTACCAGCCGAGAACTCGTTTGCGCCAGAACGAAGCGAGGACTACCAATATTGAGTCCGAGGATGGTAATCTCTACTCACCTCCCGAATTGCATACAAGATTTTGTCCACTCACTGATTTTAATGTAGTTATTTATGCTACATTATTTTAATTTTACATTCATTTATTTCAGTTAATGGGTGGACTTGTTGATTGACAGTCTATTCTTTGTTGCCATGGGACAATAGTTGTTTATTTATATGAAATAGGTATGCAGACATTTTGATTTATTTTAATGCCGGTAAGAAAGAGATGCATGACAGCACAGAAGAGGCTACGAGTGCAGCTTGTTAATTTCTACTTCCACAAAAGTCGAAGAAAAGATATGAGAATGCTTATAAGTGCTTCAAAGTGTGGTGTTCTAAAAAGGGTGCCAACATTTGTGAAAATTCGTTGTTGGCATATTTCCTAGACAAGTCTAATTCCCCCGCAAGTTTATGGTGTGAGTATTCCATGTTAAGAGCTATGTTGGTGATAGTGGATAGCCTATACAATTAAAATAATATACCGTAGGAGGAGGTGAAAGTTCTAGTCCTAATGAGGCAGTAGTCGCTAAGATGATCGTAGTTGAAACTGCAGAAAACCTCGATATAAAGAAAGAAATACAATTAAATCCTGAATTGGATCGGGATATTGTAAATAGTACGAGCTCCTGCAATAATTGCATTATCACTGTCAATTTTAAGTGATTTGTATAAGATAAAATCTGAAGAAATATCAAATTTAATGGACATATTGTCTTTTCATTAAATGCTCCATTTTAATTAGTTATTTATTTATGTGGGCGTAACGTCAAACATGTGCTTATTTTTGTCCAACCTTCATTTGTTTTATTCCTTTCGTATTTTGTTTTCATTATTGGATGAAAATACAATATTAATGCAGCAGACTTATTGCTTAATTATACAATTAGATAATGCATTATGAATTATGTTTCTTTGGATAGAATAGTTCCTGAATTGCATCGAAATATTGTAAATGATTTCAGCTCTGCAATAACTTCAGTCCGCCATCGTAGGGAGGTAAGTTAACTTGCTTCACTTGGGAGACAAGTTCTGCTTACATCACCAACACAGAACACACATAATGGCATATTTACCATAGCAACAGTGGAAAAAATTGAGTAATTTGAAACTAAACAAACACATTGATGAACACATGAAACACGAAATAGCACGCTGAGCGCTGACTTGGACAATGTTGAGACTGATTCTGAATTCGCTGCTGTGATGTTTTGAACCAGACGAGAAGAGCATGCGTTTAGTGTGGTTGTCGCAGTGGTTCGAATTTTGTTATTTTGGTATTGCACCGGTGGTAAAGGGACTTTGAAGCTGTTTCATCTCATTAAAATAAAATTATAGTCTTGAAATTTTGGCCAGAAAGAGGGGTTTCGCCCAGCCTGCCACGCTCTTGGGTAAGGGCGAGTTAGAAAACACCACTGGAGGGTGAAAACTAGACTACGTTTCTGGAATCTGTTAAGTAAGTCGATGCAATTGAGTGGAGTCGATGACAAGCGAATGGGGGTAGCCTATCAGTGCGGCAGTGTATTGCGGGCTGCATCGGCTCACAGCCGCTAAGGTTAAGATGCGCGTGGAAGAAAGTGGTAGGTAGGGTGGCATTTTAGACACTCGTCTTCAAGCAATGCTTTCTCTCACAGCGGTCATTGGGCTAGCTCCCTCCACTCACTACTTGGATGATCGTCAACCTCTGCTAAGGCACGTGGACCCGAGGCAAGCAGCCAGCTGGTCAGTCTGGGCGGTTGAAGGGCTGTACAGCCACGGAAATACACAGAGAAAGCATAGCCTATTAGTTGTTTTAACGACTCTGTACCAACTAGCTACACAGTTTATTATTGTTGTTGTTTAATATGATAGCGGAATGGAATTGAACGAGATGAGACTGAGAATTTGATTACCCAACATTCGTCTTACAGGTCTCTTTGGAAAAAACACTCAGAAACATGTAATCAGGTATTTGGCCCAAGTGAGAAACGAACCCAAGACCGAGAGTAACCCCGGATCACTAGTCAAACTGACTACGGAGTGAGTTATGCCGGTGGCGTGCAGAAAGGGGCATCTGCGGAAATACGGGATGAGTGACGTCACACAAAATTCAATGGAACGCCATTCTGATTTCCTATCCATGGAAGCAACCCTTCAACTGTTACAATATATAAAGATTTCTATGAACCCATTTTGTAACAATGTCTGTTTTCCCTTCAGATTCTTTTTTGAGATTACACAGATTCTGTAATATGTCTACTGTAGTTTGAAGCAGAATTCTGAAGTACTTCATCCTGCAGGCCAGCGTAGAGGTAATTAAGTATGGACACTTCGCGTCGGTACCTTTGATGTAGCCGGACTGATTTCAATGACATTCAAGCCAGCTAGAGCGTGAGGTTCTGCTTTCTCCCTAGAGTTGGCGCTGACATCACACCAGCTAGCAGTCGACACAGCGGAAATATAACACATACAATTAATACATCTAGGTACATTATGTACTCAAATAAAATAAATTGGATCCATAAAATAATAAATCCGTCATTAACTGTAATGTCTAGACTCTAGAGTTCCTTTATAATGAGAGTTGAGACGTTGACCCCAACAACAATTAAAATATGTACTGATTTGATAGCACTGAAAATGGAAAAGCAAAACTCCTATGAGAAGTAAAACCATAGGCCTATACCTATATTATATTATATACAAATATTAAACGAATTTGATAATTAATTTTATAATATCTTATATTATTTTATAATATAATTTATTATATCTGAAATATAAAAAAATATTATTACAACTAGTTTTCACTGAGAAATAAGGAAAAGCTGTTAACTTAAATTTATTTGAAGCAAAGCGTTACTAGATTATGAACTAGGGTAGGCGATGTTTCGATCCTGTGTCTCAACTCTATACTCAATTATTATCTTAGCGTATGCTCGATTACACTAACCTCTAGCGCTTGAAAGTGGAACTAAACGCCGGCGCACAGAGAAACAAAAGACAGGAAAGTTCGCTCAGTGTCCATTCTTCATAATCCCTATTCGCTGTGTAGGCCTTCAACATCTTCAAGCTTTGCGAATTACAGCTTCCATCTTCAGTCAGACCTGAATGATCACTTAGTCTATACGACTCGTTATGCCTGGTTACCCCAAACAACTCCAGTGCCGAATCCTATCTCAAATCTTTATTGTAAACATTTGTTCTCAGTGCCAAGTCTTGTGTTGCATTAACTTAATCAAGACTTCCATCTTTTCCTCTTGAGAAACCGTGATATGATACTCCACGTATCATCAATGAAAAACTGTAGAGAAATAAATATGAAGTTCTGAGTCATTCAACATACAGTCCGGATATGACGCAATCACCTTATCATTGCCGTCATGTATGAACAGATGCGAAGATGCGATATCGAAACCAATTAAGAATTGCAATGGGGTGGACGTTATATTCTTCCTTATGGAATACCAGAAGATGCGTTTACTGCAGAATTATTTTCAAATCTTGGAAGCGAGGGAAAATGTATCCATAGAAATTAGATTTTGTACAGTAATCAAGAAAGACTAGAACCTTTATCACACGGTGAGTAGATTGTTGTGCAACATCTCTGGACATGAGAACAAACTGTTGACTTGTGGCACCAGTCACGTGATTTATATCTCATTAATTATTTATTTTAAAATAAAAGTCATTGCATTATCTTATCATTACATTGCAAATTTATTTTATCATAATCCTTTCTCCCATTGGCTGTATTCAAACGCCACTTGTATGATCCACTCTTTCTTGCTTGTGTAAGCTGTCTGATAGCTTTATCTGGCTGTTTGTTAATCGGTAGATAAGGCAGGGCTGTATCAGTACTCATTCTCGTTTTCAACCAAGCGGTTTTTTGGTTCGAACTTCACTTTTCTCTCCGTGAACAAAGTCTGTGTACGATTGTGTTCGGAATTGACCAGAACTCCGTCACCGTTGGTAGCACCGTTCTTCGTTTCGCTCAGTGTTAACATAACTTCATTTGCAAAGCTATTCGGATATGTGTGCAATGGAGGGGAAAGAAAGTGGTCACCCTACCCCATTATTTCCTGGCCTAGCTGCCTCATAAGTGATACCTTCTTGGTATCACTTGTGAGGTTCAGACATGTCTTCGGACATTGACTAAACAACAACAACAACAAGGTAAGTTCTAGCTGTGTAACAACAGCTTCTTCTTCATAATCATGTAGGCCAGCGATGGCGAAAATGTAATCGTGCGCCGAGCCACTGTGTAACCTGCAACGTGCATAGCACCTATGGAGGGAGGCGGACACCCGAAGGGGAAGTGAAGCAACTGTCTGACTTATTAACGGATTTTCGTTTTCCTTACGTCAAGCACTTAAATATAATTTTATACAGTACAAGGCTACAAACTAATGTTTAGTACGTGTAACGAAGAAAGAAACGAACAATAAATGAACATTATCACAACCTAAAATTAACTGTCTTCAGAATGTCTCTGCGAAAAAGTTTCAAAATCAGGAATTATGTCACTTACTGCCAGTCGTAGTTGATCACGAAGATATTTGTCTGTCAGTCGTGATCTAAATTTGGTTTTTATTATTTTCATTGTTGAAAATAATTTTTCACAAACGTAAGTTGTAGCGAACATGGCTTCAACAGAGCAAGCGAAAGAACGAAGGTTCGGATATTTATTTTTTCGCAAAGATTTCAAAGTTCAACATTTGTCAAGTCCTTACAACTAGCTTTCATTTGACATCACGTTGTAAATCAGTGAGTTCAAATTGAAGAGCTAACCCCATTATTCGTACATCTGCTGAAAAAGGGTCGACGTACAGAGATGATGATGATGATGATGACGACGATGATGATGATAATGATGATGATGATGATGATAACAACAATAACACTTAACCTTTTAATGTTTCATGAGTAACATGTAGTATAATGCCGTTTTATGTTATACAACCGTTTTTCTCGTAATACTTGTAAACAAATCATACATTTAATATTCTCATCATATTGACAGCAAAAAATGCGTCCTCCCATCCTACTTGGAACTTTCGTACATGGTTTCGAGAGAGACATATGCCACTCGCAGGTCAGAGACAAATACAAATGGAACGGAGTTCGACCCCAGTGAGTGAGAGGGTGGGGGTTGGCGGAGGTTAGAAGCAAGCACAGCTATCACTGCGAGTCACGTTCTCGCCACGGCTGATAAAGGCTAACAACGGTGTGGAACTGATAAAGAATGAGGGGCTCGAATACCTGCTTCTCCCACCACTGGCTACTGATAAGGGACTACGCACTCCCATAATGCAATTTTTCCATATCGGAATGAATTTTTTTATCCACTTCTTTTATGACATATTATTCCCTACTGGTGTCAACAGAATTTTGAAATATGTAGCCTATCTGTTGTACAGAAAAGAAATCTTGAATAGTCAAATGCAGAACACGAACCCTCTCGTCTCGCATTTCCGCTGGACGGAACAGAGTTCCTTCCCCAACCGGCACAGGCAGGCGAAGTTGCGTGTTGGTCGTAATTCAGCCAATCAGAATTCAGGAACTAATAACGTCTGAATACGCCTACATAATCTATATATATAATTTGATCTGGTAATGAAAATTATGGGAAAACGGCTGAACGGATTATAATAAATGACCCCTCATTTTGAAGCTTGGAACCCAAAGATTTTCAGAAAGATAATAGTTTTCAGTGAAACGTCAATTGTTCAACATAATTTTCCTATTTTCCACAATTCATCTTTAGTCAGCAATTGCATTTCAGAATAAAACAAAACACACACTACAGTAAACAATATTACACGAAGGCCATGATCTGCAAGAATGCTGACATATTGAGAGCTCAAATGAATTTGGTTATTAAAAATTTCAAGACTTGCTAAAACAATTTACAGGTTCGATTCTGTGGTGTGTAATTTTCTGAGTACAGCTGAGTATTGGATATTAAAAATTACAAAACTTGAGGTGGTTTGATGACATTATTACCATTAGAAATGAAATATTATTATAGTTAATGCCATGATGTGACTGTTTTTCATTAATTATACATATTAATGCTATATTGATGATATGAAAGTGAAATGTTTTGGGGTTATATAAGTAGATGTAGAGAATATCTTAAATTAGATCTTGTTTTCTATAATTTACTGAGTGGCGGCTATATAGTATATGTTACTGAAAACTATAAAACTTACCTCAGATAATAATATTATTATTATTAATAACCAAATATTTTATAGTTATTAATCAAGTGGGGTTGGGTCTTTTTCATATATTTAATGGTGGTGTGGTGTAGATATGTATATGCGTCATTCTCTTCAGTATTGGCTCGAGAGAGCGCAATAATTAGAGTTCCTAAGGAAAGACCAAATAAGAGGGCTACAAGATTTTTTAGTCTCCCGATCATTTCAGCAAGATCTCTTAGCAGGATAAAATGATTTTACTCTCTACATTTCAAGGTAGTTTACGAAACATGCAGCAGCTAAACCAAGATGCTATGTCTATTGTTCGAAAGCATAGCAAATGTGATATATATATATATTTTTTTAACTCTCACCTACAATCCACAATGACCTGAAATAGCTACTGCTTTACTCCCACATGAAAAACCGACTGATCGCCCTGACATTGTTACTTGCGTTTTCACTTTCAAACTAAAAACTGAAGGTGTATAGGTTCAAGAAAAAGTGTTTGGCATAAAAAAACATACAGAGGGAGTATGTTTCATTACTATGGAAGCAAATAACTTTCAAAATGTCTGGTATTCTTCATTGAAAATAAATCTGAAAAATGTTTATTTGAACGTCTAATGAACTTAGTTTGCAGCATTTGCTGCACAAGCCACTAGTGTGTTTATAAATTGTAAGAAGTACACTACTAGACAAAAATAAGCACACGTTGACCATAATGAATGAATTAACAGCCGATTGTCCCTGAAGGGCTAGGGCCCCCTCTTGCGAGTGGTAGCTCGGTAAGACTGACGTCGGGAGCCAGTCCGTGTACCGTAATACAGCACGAGAAATGCGTTAGCTACGTGTTTAGTTGTAATTGATGTTCAGTACATTTGATACTGTTGATCATTCAATCCTTATTAGCAAGCTGCAACACATAGGAATCAGTAGGATTAGGGTAGGGTGGCATAAATCGCACCGCTTCCTAAATGGCACCACTGCTAGTTTAAAACATGTTACTGTAGTAGTGTGGCATCTAGTGGTATTGTTACAATCTACCATATGAACTTCCACCATGTCACTTGATTTCTGCCACTTCTTTGTGTCTGCAGCGTGGTGATAGTGCATCTAATATAATCGCTCAGGTGGATGTATATTTAGCTAACATTTTGTAACTAAATAACGGATTTGTATGCAAAGGAATCCATAATCTTAAGATGTTATTCGTTTAAAGAAATATTAAAGAACATTTAACTTAGTAGGATTTTCGGACATATGGTGATTATAGGCTAGAATGAAGGAAATAATAACTTATGACGTAGTTTCTCAATTCGCACCACTTTGTAGGTGCCTAATTCGCACCGGTGCGATATGAGCAACTGTAGCAATTCTAGCCGTACGAAACAAGGCCCCAAAAATTTTAACTGAACGAGGAATGCATCAGGTGGGTGCAATATCAAGTGGTAAAAAGGGCGTTAATACAACAAGTGTGTGTTGTACAAGCGCACCAGGTATTTTATGCCACCTACGATAATTTTTAAACGTCAAACATTGCATCCTACATTATCAGCTGGTGCTCCTCCAGGATCGTTATTTGCTTGCTCTGAGTCATGTTGCATCAACGGTGAACTATTTGTCGAATAGTCAAACATTTTATTTGCCACTCAAACCTGCCATAGAAAAAAGTGCTACTCCTGTATGTCCATCTATACGACCCATTCCAAAATTTAGAGACTAGATTATCTCAGGATAATGGTATGTTCCTGTTTCAGCTTCCTCGTCATAATACTCAGAGGCCCAGCCTTTAGATATTTCTGTCTTCAAACCATTTCAGACATCTATATCATGAGGAGTTCTTAGGTGGCTTCGAGATAATCGCGGAGAAAAGGTGACGCAGTTTACAGTTTGAACTGCCTGGTGAAGCACATGGCAAATGTGTAACAATAAAAAACGCATTCAGAAATTTTAAATGTTAGGTAATTTATGATCTATTTTTTCAATTTCATTTGAATATGCGTGTCTCTTTCATTGATTTCAATAAACTTGTAATTTGCATTTATTACATTATTCATATTAAATACTGTTCAATATGTCCAATACTAAAAGCTTTCCTTCATCCTGTTCCCTGCAGTTAAAGAGGTGCGATTTAAGAAACCGCAGGTGCTATTTAGGAAACTAGTTGCCTAAATGGCACCACTGACAAGTGTTTCGAAAATGTCATTCTAATTGAACAATATTAAATCAAATTCAAGGATTCTTTTTTACATGAAAGGTAAATGTTCTGGGAATGTATCTCTGTAAAGGAATGCAGAAAATAAAAAATGTATTGTTCAATAAAAATTATAAATGGTAAAGTGGTGCGATATAGGCAACCTTACCGTACATTAAATTTATTTCAATCATACTTAAGTGACAGAACACAAATAATTACATTTGACAACAAGAAATTCAGTGCACATTTAATTATAACTTACAATAGGTCTGGCTCAGGGCTATGTAGGACTATTAGAAATTGCATTATTTTAATATTTATTAATTATTTATAATTAACAGTCTTCAAAGATATAACGGATCTATAGAACTTTAAAGAGATGATATGATTTTAATTTCTGCTCGAAAAGATTGGAACCAAGACTATAACAATAATAATATTCCTAATGCTAATAATTGGCACCGCACTTTGTCTAGGAGGCTACAAGATTAAATTAGCCTACTGGAGTTTTTAAGTAGGCTAGACGACGCACCTGCATCTAGCAAGATGTGGCTTACCGTTGACTTTGTCGGTTGCACATACTGGTGCTCACAGACAGTAAATGAAGCTTTATAACTTGTACACGTGATAAGCTGCCTCTGTGCTCAGTCATGTTGTTTTTTGAGGGATCTAACATAGAGGAAGATTAATCTGGTCTCAGCATGCCACTTTTATTTGAACTGCTCCAATATTACGGGATCCGGAATTTTCGTCAACGATTTTTCGTCACTGGGTGATTTCGTCACATATTACTTTTCGCCACTGCAACATTTTGTCACCACCATGTTTTTATTTATTTTTATTTATTTATGTATTTATTTATTTATTTATTTATTTAACTTGGTAGAGATAAGGCCATCAGACCTTCTCTTCCCCTCTACCAGGGGATTACAACTACAATATTAAGAATACAATTACAATTATAATTACAATTAATATTAAATTTACAAATACAATAAAAATCAAAGTACTAAAAGATTAACTGATTAATAAAAGCTAGACAGTTTATTGTAAAAGTTAAGAAGAGAGAAACATTTTTTTATTAATTAAGTAAAAATTAAACCTACTCTACGCAGGAAGGAAATGCTTAATAAGTTTGCTTTTGAATGCTACTAAATTCCGACAGTCTCTGATGTCACTGGGCAGGGTATTCCACAAGTACGAGAGCGAGATTGTGTATGATGATGAATACGATGATGTCTTATGTGTTGGTATGGCTAGTATGCGGCTATTTTGCGTGAGTGTGAAGAGATTATGATATGATGACAGGTAACTGAAACGGGAGGCAAGGTAGGTAGGTGTAGAGGTGTGAAGGACTTGGGAAAGGAGAACAAGAGAATGAAAATTTATACGTTCGTTAAGCCGTAGCCAGTTTAGAGTTTGGAAGGATGGGGTAATGTGGTCAGCGCGACGGACATCGCAGACGAAGCGAACACAAGAATTATGAACACGTTGTAATTTTTGCGACTGGTTGACATTGAGGTCAGTCAGTAGAAAATCACAATAATCAAAGTAGGGCATTACCAGTGTTTCCATTATTATTTTCTAGAGTGATAGCGGGAGAAATTTTTGAATGCTGTTCAAGGAATGTAGTATTTGTCGCCAATTTAATTTTCTCCTCACTATTCCCCACCACAATTCCCCCCTCCCTTCGTGTCGCTTCCCTTGATGATACCTATATAAAATTATATGTAATATAAATCCTCCTACTTCACTCTGTTCATATTGATCATTTCGTTTCCAAGGATATATCGATTTGTTGGATTCGAAATCTTCAAGTTACAGGATTCATTGGATTCAAAATCTTCATGTTAAGATATGGAGGAATTATTTCGATTCGTAAAAAGTAACAGAACAAAAGATAAGTTAATCTATAATGGGCATATGTAGCCTATACAAAGCACAAAGTTACAAAGACCTGGATTGTATGAAGTTGTGATCAGCGCGAAATTTGTAATTCACTGATGACTATTTCCTCAGATAAAAAAAAAACATTATAGAAGAACCTACAGAGCATTGAACCGGTCAGCAAATTGGGGTAGAATCTGAGGTGCGGAAGGTGTAGAAGCGATGAAATCTGAAGCTGGAACTTCAGCGGAAACTATGTAATCTATTTTACACCGACGTACAGTAGTTTTACTAGAGAAACTAACAACTATCACAGAAAGAAAGTGTGAAAAGAACCCTGAGATTAGTTAGGGCAAAAAACTTACCTGCAGAACCAAAAACATTTGATGATTTGCAGAATATACCTGATAAGTAGGCTACAAGAAAACATCGGAAGGCGACAGATGGCTCCTTCACCTAGATGTCATTAGTGCAGAAAACATTATGATATTCCCCAATAATCGGCAACTGAGAGAGCAGTAGAATACGACTTTCTGCATTATGGATGTCATGTACAAATCTGCGCCAAAGTTAATTCTCCAAATGTATGCAATACATGTAAATATACATGGACAATAATTGTCACTGCACTAATGAAAAGGAAAAGTAAACCTCTTTCGAAACTCTTTTCAACATTTTCAAAGAGAAGGTACTGGAAGGCCGTCCATTAAAACCGATATACAGGATGTTAAGAAAAAAAGTATCCAATATTTTAGGGGGTGATAGTAAGCATCAAAACAAGAAAATAACGTCAAACAAACATGGGTCCTACAGCAGATATTTTCTGAGACCTGAATACTTGTTCATAGGAGGTGTTCAATGTGACGTCCATTCATGGCAATGCATTTCTCTACCCTAGAATACAGCAGACTACCAGATAATCATACCGTAGTTGACAACCCTCGCCAGGAATAATGATACGTAGCAAGGAACACTGAAAACAAAAGTGTGGTTGCGGATATGAGCGGGGTTCAGCAGAGATGATGGTGTGAATTTTCGTAATCAGCATGTGTCGTCTGATGAAAATCCGCATGCAGTTGAAGAAACAAGGCATCAGCACCGATTCTCAATCAACTTATGGGCAGGCGTTCTGGTGATAGGTTAATAGGGCCATACGTGCTACCACAGAGATTAACTGGGGATCGTTATCAGGACTTTCTTATTAACGTACTAAAACAAATTTCAGAGAGTGCGTGATTCCTTACGCCGAAGGGAGAGGAATCATTGCCATGAATAGACATCACATTGAGCACCTCCTATGAACAAGTGTTCAGGTCTCAGAAAGTATGTGATGTAGGACCCATGTTTATTAGACATCTTCTTGTTTTGATGCTTACTATCACCTCTTAAAATAATGGATACTTTTTTAACACCCTGTATATTTCTACCGACTATTAGGCATCAGTAATGGGCGTCGTGACGAATATATTTCCTGGTGTCACAGTGGCTAGCTGTCTCTTCCATTTAAGCCAAACATTATGGACACAGATTCAAACAGAAAGACTATCAGGAGAATATCTTGAAGAAGAAAACACAGAACTAAGAAGCCAGTTTCATTCCTGGTTGCACTGGCCTTTGTACCGGAGAATAATGTGGTTCATGTCTTCGATATTCTCCAAGAACATGTTATGGATAAGCTAAGCCCAATCGATTACTGTGAGGATAATTATGTCATATGTCGTAGACGTGGCAGAGGTGGGCAGCAGCCCATGTTCCCTCCAACTACATGGAATTGTTACATCCGCACCTGCCCAGAACTAGACATACTTGGAAGCGTGGCACAGACGTCTCAATACTTTAATGGGCAACGCACATCTCTCCTTTTACCATGTCCTTCAGTTTCTACAGGAGGAGACTGCAAGGATACATCAGGACACTGAGAAATTAGAAGCAGAAAAAAGAAGAAGTACTCGTCCTTAGATAACACAATTGCGCGAATTGTCGACAGGTATGAGGCGTATAGAACAGAAGATAACACCCTTGGTTACCTACGTGCCACAGGTCACAAGCTCAGAGGAAATGTTGGTTGAATCTCCATAAAAACAGGATGAATGTATACTTACTTACTTACTTACTGGCTTTTAAGGAACCCGGAGGTTCATTGCCGCCCTCACATAAGCCCGCCATTGGTCCCTATCCTGAGCAAGATTAATCCAGTCTCTATCATCATATCCCACCTCCCTCAAATCCATTTTAATATTATCCTCCCATCTACGTCTCGGCCTTCCCAAAGGTCTTTTTCCCTCCGGCCTCCCAACTAACACTCTATATGCATTTCTGGATTCGCCCATACGGAATGAATGTATGCAACTTCAAAATCCGAGTTAATACAGAGCATTAAAATAATTATACAGCGATGTTACGGACTCATAATAAAAACAACCTAAATGTAATTTTCTGTACTTACTAGTTTGGTGACGAAATTCCCTCAGTATCAAAAAAATGATGACAAAATGTGTATGAAGATGAAAAATCTTCGATGACAAAATCCCCTCAGTAACATTAAACATGATGACAAAATTTATTTGATGACTAAAAAACTAATGACGAAAAATAGGTGACAAACTATAACGGTGACGAAATTTCCGGTTATGAAATGCCCTATACCCCAATATTACCTGTAACTTTGTTATATTTAGGCTAAACTGTTAATATCAAATAATTATTTCCAGGTTTGTTTAACGACGTTTGATCACAACATCAGCAGCAGGGATGGCCGCCAGTAGGAAGTGTGTAAGTATCCGATACACAGCAGACACTGTGTTTCATAATATTCTGTTTACTTCTTAAGATTAAACTTTAAAAAAACAGCGGAATTTCATATTTTCTCCAGTTCACATAGGCTACAGTCTGAAGGACTGATTTTAATTTATTTGGGATTCGTTGTCACGTAGGTTACTGAAGTGTTATGTCTAACAATGGACAGAAATAGAATTTTAAACGTCCAGGACTGAAGTAATAGGTACGTAACTATAATGTAAGTAACCAGGAGTGGGACAGCCCATGCAACAGATCACAAACAGGAAGATGTGCAGCTCAATGCTTAAACGATGCCAACGTAGGATGCCAGGACGACCGTAGAGCCATCTGCGGGCGATTGTAAATCTGAAGTCGGTAACAGCATTTACTATCTTACCACCCACCTCTCTTTCTGTATCGGTAACAATATTCACTGCTATATCAGATCATTTTACTCACTACTGCAATGTACATAATTCATATTCCATTTCGCTTACAATTTTATCCTCCACTTTTCAGTCCACCTGCCAGTAACAATAGTCAATAGTATTTCGGGATGGATAGGGAATGGAAAGGGCTTGTTTTTTTATACAGTGGGTGATCATATTATTAGGGACACTTGGTAAAAGTAGGAATTTCATCTTTAAATTCACATAAAACACAAGTAATTTGGATTTTCTCAACTGGAAAAGCTTTAGTACTCTAAATAGTGTTTTATAAACAATATTATTACATGTTGAATAGTGTAATAATGAATATGGAATGAAATAGACAAGAAAACTAATAGTTTGTCACACATCCCTTTGCAGCAATTACAGCTTTAACTCTATTTGGCATACTAGAAATGCATTGGATACAATTGTTTTTAATTTCTTGGCCGTTATGCCACATATTGATCAGTTTTTCTATTAAAGATTGTGTATTTGTAATAATTTCATGCTGTGGTCTGTGATTAGTGGTCATGGAACTGGTCGCCTGTATTTTGTTCAAGGAGTGATGAGACAATATCAATACATAAAGGTTCTGAAGGAACGGCTTCTTTGAAAGTCCGTGAATGGTTTCCAGTTGGTTATTTTGTGTTCATGCACGACTCTGCGCCCTGTCACAAGGCAAATAAGGTGACAAAATTCCTGTCTGACAACAAAATTAGGGTTCTGGATTGGCCTGGTAACTCTCCGGACCTTAATCCGATTGAAAATATTTGGAAGCTAATGAAGAGGCAAATTCATTCAGAAATTATTACAAATAAACAATCTTTAATAGAAAAACTGATCAATATGTGGCATCACAGCCAAGAAATTAAAAACAATTGTCTTCAATCCATTTCTAGTATGCCAAATAGAGTTAAAGCTGTAATTGCTGCAAAGGGATGTGTGACAAAATATTAGTTTTCTTGTTCATTTCATTCCATATTCATTATTACACAATTAAATATGTAATAATATTGTTTATAAAACACTATTTAGAGTACTAAAGCTTTTCCAATTGAGAAAATCCGAATTACTTGTGTTTTATGTGAATTTGAAGGTGAAATTCCTACTTTTACCAAGTGTCCCTAATAATTTGATCACCCACTGCAACTCTTAAGGGATGAAATGTCTTATACGTGTTCAACAGATTAGCAGGTACGGAGTTGATACTTACTGGGCTTTAAATGGAAATGTATTTACTGAAATTGTAAATATAAATGCAACATAACGAGTTTATTATTAATATTTTCAAGGTTTCCGTAAAGCGGTGGTAATTGGGTAGTTTACTGTATTGATCCCTGACTATTCAGCTTTGCCATGTGGCATTTTTCTCCCTCCTAGAGTGGGTTTTAGAAAATCGGCCAAATACCCCACTGTGCGGCGAGGGGTTTTTCGTATGAGTGAGCGCACTGGAGGGAGTAGCAAACCAGCTTGCTTACTTGTTGATCTTGCTGACTGTTAGAGATGACCTTAAACGATATTTTGAAGTATCTGCGACAACTGTGACTGTGACAATTAAATATCTGTGACTTTTATCGGCGATTTTGTCACACCGATATTTTATATCGATACGTAAGCACAATATGCATGAATTACACCCATATTTTGTCACACCGATAACAATTAGCAGGAAATAGGCCTATTGAAGAGCAGTGAAATATGAATACGATTTCTCTACACACGCCACTCATCAGTGATTTATACTGGAAAATCCAACAAAGGAATTATGTACACGTAGCCTGCCATTAACAAATAAATACTTACCTAACTGAACAGTAACATGTCAAAAGTTAACCTCATGTAGGCCTACCAAGAGGTTATATTATAGATATTGAACCAGTTGATCATTTTTAAATGTAGTTGGGTATGGAGAAATTGAGGTTATATGATTATCCTAATCGTTTTAAAAATTGATCCTTTTTATTGTATATAATATAATGGATAAATTATTTTAAGTCGTGGGTGAAACGAGCGTTGAGGGACTTCCGCAGACTTCTGACTTCTGTTGCATTCAAGTAATTATAAAATGCGATAATTTGGTCCAGGGAGCATCCGTTTTTGGTGCAAAGATAATTCGTTTCGCGTGTTTCTCAATTGAAATTAACCTAAGTGGGTCGGTGTCTATTCCAAAATCGGCGGAAGTCTCTCAACGCTCGTTTAACCAAATCGTGCATTAACATTATAGAGTCATAGAATAAAAATGAATGAAACATAAGTATTCGGAAAAACATTGGAAAATAATTACAAAACAAAACATTTGTTCAGACAGGATTTTACACAAGATTAAGTACTGGTAACCAAAGGTGTTATTATTTAAATCGTGTAATAACTACATCATTTATAATAAGATGGAGAAACTACCGCCCGATTGCTGTTATTGTATCATGCGCACGCGCAAACCTACGACGTAGAGGAGAAAATATCAGTCACAGAGTACTGAATACGGAGCAGATTTCGATAGCGATGTTATGTCACAGATATTTCGCGTCATCAGTCACAGGTTTATCTGTGACAAAAAAAATACCTGTGACAAAATATCGGTTTGTGAAATATCGGCCATCTCTACTGACTGTCGTAGCGCAGCTGTTCCCGGGTGTTCGTTACTTAATTCAACAGTATACATAAAGTGTGTTATGCCTGTGAGTTTACAACAGCACAGCTTGTCTTCATTTACGATTCATGTGCAGTGTTGCCAATTCAGCGGTTTTCCCGCTAAATCTAGCTGTTTTGGATAACCGTCTCGCGGGTAAAATTATTTTATCCCGCTTAGCGGGAATACTAGCGGTTTTTACTCTTTAAAGTTTCTGAAATGAAATTCATATTAGCGTTTAATACCGGTCGATTTTAACAATCGGACAGCAATAAAATTTAAGTCCGGCTGCATTCTAATCAAACGTTAAAAATCGAACATCTGCTGCGCCGTGATGTGACAACAATGATTGTAATATTATGCAGAGATTACAGACAGATTAAATTCAATTGCTTAAAGAATATTATTTGTGTAAGACGTGTACCGTGACAGTGTTAACTTTTACTCGTTTTATAAATATACCGCTACAATATCGTTAAACCTTTCTCTGTGCTATTTATCCGTAAATAATTGAATGTGGGGCCTCCATATCAGCAACGATTTCGTAAAGAGTGGCTACGTGAAGTGCAACTTAATGACAAACACAATTGAATTCTGGAGTGAAGCAGCCAGTTGTAGGTACGCATTAGATATAAATCCTTTTCAAGGGTTGGTTAATCTTATAGCAGGGTGACCGGACGTCCTGTTTTTAACGGGATAGTCCCTTTTTTCAGCCTCTTGTTCCCTGTTCCGAGAAAAGTAGGCTCGGGACGCCAAATGTCCCGTTTTTTTTAATGGCGTCCCGTTTCCTTAAATTATTGTTGAAATATTTATTTTTATTTTATTTAATAATCACGTAAAATATTGATTAATTTTACATTGTTTCCATCAGATGTCACCGTAATGAATTCAATAAATGATGTTAATCACAAAATGTCATTTCAAAAATGTGTCTTGCATGAACTTCTATAGTTTCCTGAAAGAAAGGCCAACACTTCTAGAGCAAATTCACTCATCAGAGAAATATGATGCAGATTTATGTACAGTTCATCTTTATGGGGAATCTTAAAATAGTTCAAAAGGTAATATGAGGCAAAAAAATTTGTTATGAAACAAGTTCAGAATACAGTGACATGGGTATAATGTAAGATTCAATTAACCTGAAGTATTTTTAAACATATAAGTTAATCTAATTAATCCAGACTAGTTGCAATATAAAAATGGTTAACAATGACTTTAGCAAAGTAGTCCTCCTACTCTACTATGTATAATTATTTATTAGGCCGTGTATAGCATAGTTATTGCAAACAGTGTAGTATTTATTACTTTAAAATAAATAAAACTGGACCTGAGGATTTGGAGAAAATGTGTACCTTGGCTACGTACAGAAATGAATGTGGACAGGCTAGGAATAACTTACTACCTCACAGTCACAGAATTAACTATATCCCTGCGTTAGAAGATTCAGATGATGATTGAGATGGGCTGCTAATTTGAGTGAGTGATTGTTAAATTATAATATGTTTCATATCAATACTAAATGCATGAGTATAAAATTGAACGTCTTACATTCATTGACGAAAACTTCATTGACCAACTTCTGCTAAAGTTAAACTTGTGCGCTATACTACATTACTACTACTACTATTATTATTATTATTATTATTATTATTATTATTATTATTATTATTATTATTATTAAATTGAATAATAATGAATACGCATTAAAATCTACAGATTTTTGTTACAAAATCGCGGGTTCTCTAAAGCCTTCTAGCGGGATTATATGAACCGCACGCTCCGCTGCACGTGTTATAAATAAATATCATTGACTTAAATCTGTTACAAGTCCAAATACAGCTTTGTTATGGTTAGTGAATAATTAATTTATTATCAATTATAAATCGTTTTCTCCTGAATTACTTTCAAAGTTGTATTTAGAACTACATGTAACTGTTATTACCATGCAATAGGTTATGGAGTTGTTCGATTAATTCTACCTTTAAGCTTGGTATTATGTTAGACCTAACAGCGTCTGAAATAGATTATATTTGTAAGAACTCAAGGTTGTTACTCTGAGGTGGAAGAAGGCTTTGTCACCAAGCGATACCATTTGAAATAAGGTGTTGCACTGCCCTATACTATTTAAAACGTGTGTTGATAACGGATGTACTGCTATAAGTGCCTACTTAAGTTTTTAATTGGTTGTGGAGGCTCTTGAATCTCAGGAAGAAAAACTTTTCCAGCAGCGCAACATATTCAAGACTAATTCACAAACATGTTAAACGAGGTGTACTGTATTTTTCATGGGGAAACAACTTTATCACTAAATGTTATAATGCATTTACGGTATTTCAAGTATAAAATAGTATGTAGGTCTATATTTGTCAAATAGATAATGTAACAAAACTTTTGGGTAAGATGGGCTGAAGGCATAGTGATCTAGGCCGTTCTTTACGTCGCTAAAAGGTAAAGGAAACGCGAAAACGCTCCTGTTTTTAATTAACTAAATTCTAAATTGATCTTGTACTTTCTTCGAAAATGTTTGGGAAAGCTCAGTTTATCCTGCCTACCCTGAAGCTTCGTACCTTTTAATTCTCTTCGTCAAACACAGAAATAAATCCCCAGACCTAACTTCCTATGAAGAGTCACTTGAAACTACTTCTAGATAGCCTATAATGTCTCCTCTTGCAACGAACTGTCCTCTGTACCATCCAGTGTATTACCAATGGCACACTTCTAAAAATGATTTAACCACTGTTTCAGTTTTCACGGCATCCCATGAAGTTATGACTAATCACAAACTCTGTATCAGATCTATTTCAAAGAAAAAGATGTGCCTTGTATGTCAGTAAATATGGCACCTCTTCTCAAACTATAGGCCTACCATTAATGTACCTTCTAAAATTTATTCATGCATAACATAAACTAATGCTTAGTAATAAAGTGTCTTCCAATAAGAGTGTCCTAATTTTAACATATAACAACTGTTGCAGTGTTTTTGAAGCTGTAGCAATCATATTTTTCCCATGGTTACAGTTGTTGTTAGAAAATAATCATGGAACATCAACACCATTCCACAACGCTTAGAAATCGTTAAAATTTACTACAAATTGGGTCATCTGTTAGCCAAGCATTCCGTGCATTACCTGAAGTCTACAGTGTCTGTAAGATAACGGCTGTGATAAGACATTATTTTTGGACTCAATAGTAAGGCATGGATCTCAGAAAGTTCTGGTATAAGAACGATGGCGCCATGTGCCATACTGCTCACGAATTAGTCGACCTTTCGAGGGAGAAGTTCACAAGCTCCATTGTCTCGCGTGGTGGTGATGTCAACTGGCACCCGAGATCGTCTAATTTAACGCCGCTGGATTACTTCTTTTGGGGTTATGTCAAAAAACGTTTTTATGCCAACAAGCCAGAAACAGTTAATGACCTAAGGAACAATATCTCGGTCGTTATAAGTGAAATTGAGCCTGGTTTATGTTTGTCTGACTTTGAAAATTGGAAGACACGTAGGGCCTACACACCCAAACCAACGAAGACACGGCAGCCGTTTAACTGACGTTCTCTTCCATACGTAATGACATTAAGTGAGCTTCAAAATAATATTAATTAAACAAATAAACTTCTTTCGTTAATACAATAACATTTGTTTCATTTTGAAAGTATGACACTCTTATTGGAAGTCCTTTACATCGGTTGCAATGGTGTAAGACAAAGGTATTCTTTCCCTTAGACTGTGTTCTAATGTGCTATACTAGGGGCAGAAGAAACCGGCGGGTCTGGCACATCCCTACCTGTCTACCCCCACTCCTACACCCCTCAGAACCTGCTTGGTGTATGGTCCTGTCTCAAATAACTCCATTGATACTTTTTCAATGCAGGAAAACTTAGAAAATAAATAAAATAATAACGTGATTTGTAGTAATTACAAATAGGGCCTACGTTCTTTACTCAATATTATCATTATAATATTTTGCAAGTTAAGTCATTTAACTAATGTAATAAAGTGTAATGTAAACCTAATGTAAATCAAATACACTCAGGGACAAAAAAAACCGGACACTTTAATATTTACTGGTATTTTGCAAAACATTATCTTCTCATACAATATTATGGTAGCCATCTGTTGTTATGGAGACGTGTATACATTGTTGATTGTTTTTTGTTTTACAAACAAACCATTACAACCAAATATTCCAATTTTGCTTTCGGAGTCTCAGCTATAACAATTTTGTCTCAAACATTTTGTGCTTCATTATCGTTATCATTCGTTATTTCTTTATTTTTACATTTTCTGGGTTTAAGTGGGGTTGTAACTTTTGTCTTAAAACAAGATGCGACCTGAAGATGTGGCTCGAGCTGTAGCCCTTTATGATGATGGACGCAGTGTACGTTACATTGCAAATGTTATGAATATGGCTAGAAGCACAACCCATGATGCATAAAACGGTATAGAGAGACCCTAGAATATACCAGAAGACCAGGTTCGGGTCGTCCAAGAGCTACAAATCCAAATGAAGATAGGTATATGGTGTTGAGAGTTCTTAGGGAGCGCAACCTGCCAGCTACTAGTGTAGCCCAGCAATTTGTTAACATGCATGGACGCCCAATTTCGGCCAAAACAGTTAGAAGGAGGTTGAAAGCAAGTGGACTGATAACAAGTAGACCTGCAACTGGTCCCAGACGTCTCAGGATACATCGAGTTGAACGACTGCGTTTTGCAAATGATCACAGGGATTGGAGAAATGGACAGTGGAGCTGTGTTCTGTTCACCGATGAGTCCCGTTTCAATCTGTGCTCACCTGATGGACGTGAAAGAGTTTGGAGAAGGAGTGGAGAATGATTTTAACAGTGTTGCATTTCCGAAAATGTGCCGTATGGAGGTGGTGGAGTGATGGTTTGGGCAGGAGTGTGTACGGATGCTCGTACAGAGTTGGTTTTTGTTGAAAATGGAAGACTAACAGCTGATAGGTATATAAATGAATGTTTGGCTGATCATGTTGTGCCATTTGGCCAATTTGTAGGCGATAATTTTGTTTTAATGCATGATAATACACGGCCGCATATTGCCCATGCGGTCGGAGATTATCTCCAAGAAGAGGGAATCCATGTTCTTCCATGGCCAGCAAGGAGCCCAGACATGAACCCAATTGAACATGACGTGTGGGACATGCTGGGACGGCGTGTTAAGAATAGACGACCGAGACCAGAATCGTTACAAGAGTTGAGGCGAGCACTTGGCGAAGAATGGGAACTTATTCCTCAAGAAGGCATTGCTAACCAAATTGAGAGCATGCCAAGACGTATGGATGCAGTTATTCAAGCCAGAGCGGGTAATACCCGTTACTAAAAAGAGTTTTTAATGTTTAAGGCACCATAAAAAGAAAAAACAGTTAGACCAAACGATGCCATAGTTATACGCCCTTTGCAATTTTTGGTAAATTTTCTCATCAGAGATTTTCTTTTTCAAATGTTGTCGTATAAGGTGCTAAATGAAACATTATTTTGTTTAAATGGGTTTTGTTTCATTTTGAAATAATTGGCAACAAAATACAAGCAAATATAGAAGTGTCCGGTTTTTTTTGTCCCTGAGTGTATTTAGCATTACACAAATACTTTGTGTTTATGTATTTTCAGAATGTTGTGTTGAAATAATAAATATGCAGTATACTTGCCAACTTTATAAATCACGATAAAATTAAATACTGAAGTACAAAATATTAATGTATGTTTACTGATTGTAGAATATGTATATTATTATGACATGAACGAGTTTCGTAATGAAAGCACACTTACGAATGGCTTAGCTTAATAAAATAAATAACATAATAAGTATGACACAAAAAATCGTTTTATAAATTGCGGTGAGTTCCATTCAGTCTTGTTTATGCGTCTGTATTATTGAAGTCCATCAACAATTCAACACAAGAAGCGTTGAAATAGCATATATTCAATGAGAAAAGTCGATAAAATAGTCACCAGTCACAGTTAGGCCTATATCTACTCAAGTTAATGTATTATTGAAAAGTTATTAAATAATATTTCATTTTAAGATCCTAATAATATTTTTTCCCAAACGTAATATACTTTACCTAATTATAACTAACATTGAAGCTCCTAAAAATTTAGCAGTCCAGAACATGTAGTAGACTACAATACAGCATAATACTCAATTGACAGAGATATAATTAGCATACCAATTAAGAAATTTACCTTTTCCGTGAAAAATTACTAAAAAAAAATAAATTAACTTAATAATGGTCTTCAACAATCTAAATAATGAAACAATTTTCCATTGTTAATGTCCTAAATAAACAACTTAATATAGAATAAAATAAAAAGTTACAATATCTAAAAAAATATTATTATTAATTTAAATGTAAAATTCCATATTATCCACATCTGTCCGAGTTTCTTTAAATAAATATATGTAAAATTAGGCTCCATTTTTACTGCTATTCTTCTCTATTTTGCATAAATTCTCTGGACCGATCGTAAAGAAGCGCCACTGGCCTTTGACAGTGACTGTCTGCGTTGATGACAGGATATTTTTAATGTCCTCGCAGTTCTTTCAAGAAACAGTAAAGTTGATAAACACCACCTTTAGTAAGGCTTCTGATATCAGGGCCCGATTTAGACATGATAGCGATTGCAGTACTAGGATGGATAGTAGCTGTTTAAAAATACTGTTTATTATGAGATATATTGTATTTACGAACAAACTGTAGCACTTGTCAATAACTTACATTCGAACGGAGCGACAGAAAGATTTCTTTGTTCAGGTCATAAACCGCTAGAGAAACTATGGAGTGACTTGTTTCCGTACCAAAGCAAAAACCCGCCTACTGATTCTGCCTGTACCATAGTAATTAAAGTATATGCTCTGAAATAGTGATCACAGATTTCTTTCTATCTTGCAAGTTGCTCGTATTTTCTTCCAGTTAAATGTTGCCAAGTTCCCCTTATTTACATTCTAGAAACGTGGCAACTTTAGACTAGTTGCCAGTCATTCCAAAATAAAATCACTACAAATAATTTTCAGGAAATAATATTTTTCTGATCCATTACAGGATTACAAGAAGACAGGTGGTTCCTACAGTATGTCGGGGGCAATGTACGAAGTGAAGCTGTCTGGTCTTCTTTTTCTTAGAGGAGTCAATGAGGGACAGGACTTCCGTATTGCCTCCAACATGGAAGCAGGTGGGAAGTTTGACGATATTGTATTTAGCTTTGGAGGTAACACAACGTTCGTACAGTTGAAACACAAAACAGGAAAACGTCAGACAGTAACGGAGAGGAAACTGACGGAAGAAGAGGGCGACTTCAGCATTCCGATGTACTACAGGTCTTACTGCGAGCTGAAGAACAAGTGGGGACAGCATCCAGATCTGCAGCACTGGGGTCCATTCCGTGATGTGCGGTTCGTTGTTTACACAAATGCTGCAATGACTAGAACTCTGGGTGAAAATGTTGACGACACTGCACTCCATGATGTGCTCATGACAGGAGGGGAATGCATACATTTCTCTGGCTACGACTTGTTGAAGGACAAACCTGAAGCGAACCAGTTCCTCCATCAGTTCAGATATTACACCGAGCAAGCCACTGAGAAACAACTTGATCAATTCATTAAGGCAGAAATTCAGGCTGCATTGGGAACAGATTCTCATTTGGAAAAGTTTCTGTCCCATGTAAAGAACTGGTGGGAAGGCCCTGGTTCGTTCCTCACAAAAGATGTCGAGTTTTGGGAGCAGATGGTGGAATGCAGTATTGCTGACATCTGCAAAGCAAAAGAAGATCAGCTCTCATTACTTAATGTACGATTTGATGAAAGGTATTTGAAATCATTTAGAGAGCAGCTGCCAGCTGAAGGTGGTCTTCTGATTGTTAAGAACGTCAATGCTCTCACTTCTCTGAAAGTCCACCAAAGTGTTGAAAAGAAGATCATGATAGATGCTAATGTATTGCAAGATCGAATGAGTGAAGTGTTAGCTCTGTGGGGTCGATGTCCAGGGTGGGATGTACTTGTAGTGAATGGCTGGGGCGAGGAAATAGCAGAACTGCACAAACATTTAAGTTCAAGAAAGACACTTATTGAAATTCATGACGGTGAAAAGTTGAAAGAAAGAAAGATAATTACTGAAAATCATCATGGTGAAAAGAAGGTAGGATTCAAATTTAAAACTCATACAGATACATTCCGGTTTGGTCAACTGGATAAGGAGACAAAAGAAAAAGTATTAGAATGCAAACTGAACTTCCAAGGTGCGTTCATCAAGCTAAAGTCATTGATTGACATCAGAGCACTTGATGAAGCAGTAAGTGCTGAAATTGTAATTCAGGTAGTTTCTGGAAACGTCAAAAGAATTGGAAAGGAACTCTCTAAACAATACGAACACTATATTCCTCGTACTTTCTTGCGTAGAGAACATGTGGATATGAGAATATTTTTTGCTGAAAATGATTGTATGGTTGTGAGTGGAGAAACAGAACAATATCTGCAGCAATTAGTTCCGCCTGGAAAATCTGTACAGATATTCGATGAAAAGAAACACAATAAAAAAAACTATTGTCGTCATTTTGTTGGAAGTAAAATGGATTTTGAAACAGCCACAAAATTATATAAATGCGTTCACTGGTTTCAGAAGGAGGACACTGGATTTGTTTGGAGACAATCAAAAGGTGGTGTAATCAATATCACACGGAACTTAACAGATCAAACATCGAACAGAAGCTTAAGGGAAGCCATATTGCTGTCTGACAAGGTGAAGGTGCTTGTGGCTCATCCTGGAATGGGAAAATCCACGGAAATTATTAATTTAGCTCACGAATTCAAGCGAAATGATCCTGCATGTTGGGTGGTGACAGTAGTTTTGAATGACCATTCTGATTACCTGAGTGGGCATCTGGTGTCTGCTATCGATCTCCTGATAGAGGCAGCAAAGTTCGACAGTGCCTTTCAGAAATCACTTTTCCAATATGAGTTGCAAAATGGAGGCAATATTGTAATTTTGATAGATGCCTTTGATGAAATTAGCCCTATTTATTCAACTATTCACTAAGGCAACTTTCGTCGTATAAATTCAAACAATTATGGATCACTTCTCGTTCTGTGACGAGGAAAATGCTGAAAAAGGAATTCTCCTGTCTTGCATTCGAGCTTCAACCTTTCACAAAAGAAAATCAACACGATTTCCTCGCCAAACTGTGGAAAAATGTATCAGATGATCCTTATGACATCACCATATTTATTACCAGGTTGTTGGAAATGATGGGAAGGCCACTAAATGACAAACTTGGACCATTCACAGAAATTCCACTACAGATTCTTATGTTGGCTGAAGTGTTTCAAAGCAAAGCCTCCGACTACTGTCAAACCGGGAACATAGAAATTCCTGACAAGGTGGATTTGTTGGATCTCTATTGCAGATTCGTGGATATGAAATGGAATATATATATATCAATGAAAAGGGCGACGGCAACACAACAAACATAGTTACGCAAGAAGCTTACCAGTCGCAGAGGAAAGTGCTTGAGGAGAACCACACAGTATGTGCCTTGCATTCCCTGCTAGAACATGATGACCTTAAAAAACTGAGCTGTTTCCATGATATTATGAGCCAAGTCGAAGCTTTCCAGACGCGATATTACCAAGGTCTTGATAACATTGGAATTATTGTCGAAATTGTTAATTTCAGATCAGTTTTCATTCACAGAACCTTCTCAGAGTATTTTGCTGCCAAGTGGTTTGCAAAAAATATCAAGAAAGAGAAAAACTATTTAGAAAAGATATTCTTTGATCAGAAGTTCAAAGTGATAAGGACATTCTTACACTGCATTCCGACTCAAGGATTTCAATTGCACATGGCTGTCCTAAATGAAGACGAAGTCTCTGTCCGCGAATTGCTTCGTTCCCATGGATGTGATGTGAATGAGAAGGACGAAGGAGGGTGGACGCCCTTGCATCTGGCTGTGATGAATCACATTAAATTTCATGATGAATATGATGGTAACTACAACGGCATTCGTAATACTAGTACACATGAAGTCTTAGAGATGCTACTTGATCACGGCGCTGATTGTAGCATTGAAGACGAAGTCTTGTGCTGTCAACCCCTCACACTGGCCGACAGAATTGGAGCATGGTCAGTTGTAGAGACGCTACTGGAAAGAAACGCACAAAACAGTGACATTAGTTTCAATTTGAAACATATTAAGGATAAAGAGCGCCTAGAGACAAACTTGAAAATAGTAGCAGAATGTGGGTACATTAATATTGCCAAATTCCTCTTCAACTCCGGTGTAAGTGTTCAGCATCCAGTGCGAGTAAATAGATACTGGGAAAAGAAAGTAATTACTGGCAAAATGTTACATGTTTCTGCAACTGCGGGAAATAGAGAAATGCTGGAATTTTTGTTAAATCCTGCTAAGAAAGAATTAGAAGACTGTAATATGAGGACATATTTTGAGAAGGGTGATGACAATTCTCGTAAATATTCTGTAAATATGTTATTTGAGAGAAATGAATGTGTTAACATACAGGACGATATGAATAATACTCCTTTGACATATGGAGCTCAGGGTGGTCACGTGCAAATTGTAAAACTGCTACTGAAGAGAGGAGCGGATTTTAAGTTATGCAATAAGAATGCTGACAGCCCAGTATCCCTTGCAGCAGAAAATGGTCACATACAAATTGTGACGCTGTTAACAGAGAGAGGAGCGGATTTCAAGTTACGCAATAAGCATGGTGATAGCCCAATATCCCTTGCAGCTCGAAATAATCACATGCAAATTGTGACGCTGTTAATAGAGAGAGGAGCGGATTTTAAGTTGTGCAATAAGAATGGTGACAGCCCAGTATCCCTTGCAGCAGAAAATGGTCACATACAAATTGTGACGCTGTTAATAGAGAGAGGAGCGGATTTCAAGTTATGCAATAAGCATGGTGATAGCCCAATATCCCTTGCAGCTCGAAATAATCACATGCAAATTGTGACGCTGTTAATAGAGAGCGGAGCGGATTTTAAGTTGTGCAATAAGAATGGTGACAGCCCAGTATCCCTTGCAGCAGAAAATGGTCACATACAAATTGTGACGCTATTAATAGAGAGAGGAGCGGATTTCAAGTTATGCAATAGGAATGGTGATAGCCCAATATCCCTTGCAGCTCGGAAGGGCCACATACAAACTGTGACGCTGTTAATAGAGAGAGGAGCGGATTTTAATTTAAGCAATAAATATGGTCACAGTCCTATATCCATTGCAGCTCTGTATTGTCACGAGCAAATTGTGACGCTGTTAATAGACAGAGGAGCGGATTTTAATTTATGCAATAAAAGAGGCTGCAGTCCAATATTTCTTGCATCTCTGAAAGGTAACGTGCAAATCGTGACGCTGTTAATAGAGAGAGGAGCGGATTTCAGGTTATGCAATTGGAATGGCGATAGTCCTATATCCCTTGCAGCTGAAAATGGTCACATACAAATTGTAAGAATATTAATTGAGAGAGGAGCGGATTTTATGTTAAGCAATAAGAAAGGAGAAAGTCCAATATCCCTTGCAGCCCGGAATGGTCATTTGCAAATTGTGACGCTGTTGATAGGGAGAGGAGCGGATTTAATGTCATGCAATAAGAATGGTGAGAGTCCAATATCCCTTGCAGCCCGGAATGGTCACGTGCAAATTGTGACGCTGTTGACAGAGAGAGGAGCGGATTTAATGTCATGCAATAAGAATGGTGATAGTCCAATATTCCTTGCAGCTAAAAATGATCACATACAAATTATGACTCTGTTAATAGAGAGAGGAGCGGATTTTAAGTTACACAATAAGAATGGTGATAGTCCAATATCCTTTGCAGCTCGGAATGGTCACGTGCAAATTGTGACGCTGTTGATAGAGAGAGGAGCGGATTTTAAGTTACACAATAAGAATGGTGATAGTCCAATATCCTTTGCAGCTCGGAATGGTCACGTGCAAATTGTGACGCTGTTGATAGAGAGAGGAGCGGATTTTAAGTTACACAATAAGAATGGTGATAGTCCAATATCCTTTGCAGCTCGGAATGGTCACGTGCAAATTGTGACGCTGTTGATAGAGAGAGGAGCGGATTTTAAGTTACACAATGAGAATGGTGATAGTCCAATATCCTTTGCAGCTCGGAATGGTCACGTGCAAATTGTGACGCTGTTGATAGAGAGAGGAGCGGATTTTAAGTTACGCAATAAGAATGGTGATAGTCCAATATCCTTTGCAGCTCGGAATGGTCATTTGCAAATTGTGACGCTGTTGATAGAGAGAGGAGCGGATTTTAAGTTACGCAACAAGAATGGTGATAGTCCAATATCCCTTGCAGCTCGAAATGGTCACATACAAATTGTGGCGCTGTTAATAAAGAGAGGAGCGGATTTTAAGTTATGCAATAAGGATGGCGAAAGTCCAATATTCCTTGCAGTTCAAAATGGTCACATGCATATTGTGACGCTGTTAATTGAAAGAGGAGCAGATTTTGAGTTACGCAATAAGAATGGTGACAGTCCAATATCCCTTGCAGTTCAAAATGGTCACATGCATATTGTGACGCTGTTAATAGAGAGAGGAGCGGATTTTAAGTTATGCAATAAGAATGGTGATAGTCCAATGTCCCTTGCAGCTCGGAATGGTCACGTGCAAATTGTGATGTTGTTAATAAAGAGAGGAGCGGATTTTAAGTTATGCAACAAGAATGGTGATAGTCCAATACTCCTTGCAGCTCAGAATCGTCACATACAAATTGTGACGCTGTTAATAGAGAGAGGAGCGGATTTTAAGTTACGCAATAAGAAAGGAGAAAGTCTAATATTACTTGCAGCTCGGTATGGTCACGTGCAAATTGTGACACTGTTAATAGAGAGGGGAGCGGATTATATGTTATGCAACAAGAATGGTGATAGTCCAATATCCCTTGCAGCTCGGAATGGTCACATGGAAATTGTGAAGCTGTTAATAGAGAGAGGGGCGGATTATATGTTATGCAATGAGAATGGTGATAGTCCAATATTTCTTGCGGCCAAGTACGGTCACGTGGAAGTTGTGAGACTCTTAATAGAGAGGAATTTTGATGTCAATGTGAGTGACAACAACGGTAACAGTCTAACATTGATTGCACTCCAATATTTCCATGTCGGCGTTGTCAACTGGTTGATACAAAAAGGAGCGGATATTAATGCAAGAACCAACGATGGTGTTAACCTAATAATGGCTGCAGCCGAAAATGGTCTGTCGGCAGTTGTAAGTTTATTAATAGACAAGGGTGCTAATATTAACGAATGGAATAAGGATGGTCAGAGTCCAATACTGATAGCAGCTCTACACAATCATCAACATATTATGTGGCTGTTGGCTGAGAATGGTGCCGATGTTAATGTGTGTGATAAGGATGGCATTACTCCAATAATGGTGGCAGCCAAATACTGTGACGTGGACACTGTGAGAATGTTAATAGGACAAAATGCTGATGTCAATGCACGTGGCAAGCGTGGTGAATGTGCAATTCTGAATGCGACTGTAAGAAGTAGTGTGGATGTTGTGAGGCTGTTAGTAGAGCATGGCGCTGCAGTCAATGTATGTAATAAGTATGGAGAGAGCCCAATGTCTATCGCAATTAAACATCGACATGACGCAATGGTGAGGTTGTTAACAGAAGCAGGTACAATAAAAACATTTTAATAGATATTGTTTCTCTTATCACAACTATCATAGGTGTTCTTCTTCTTTTTCTTCGTGTAATCTGTCTCTTCCTTTTTTCTTCTTATTTTTCTTCTTATTCTGTTTCTATTTCTTCTTTTCCTTGTACTCCTCCTTCCTACTCTCCTCTTTCTCGTCCCCTTTCTCCTTCTCCTATTCTTTCTCCTTCTCCTTCTCCTCCTCCTTTCATTTTCTATTCTTCTTAACCAATTTCCATTTTGAGACTATACAGTGTTATCAATATGAATTATACACATATCTACAGAGACTCTAGCACAGTAAAACATGTGAGGCTGACAGCCTCTATAACATGACCACCTGTCTTCATTGACCGCATTTTTATGAACCACCAAATTTCCAGGTTTCCTTCATTGTTCTATATACACTTTTAACACTTGGATAATCACTGAATAACTGGCATCTTCTTTACTGCGCTAACTTTTTAGATAATTACCTGGCTGACTAGATTCGAAGTGTTATCCTTCTTTGTCCAAAGTCTAGTGAAGGTCCAGCACTATCTTGTGCTTTCTTGTTGTGGTGGGATGTGTTCGTGATTGTGTTGGATAGGGTGTGTGTTTTGAAATTTTGTTGAGTGTTTAGGACTAGCTGGGGGTGTGTTTTTGTATGTTTGTATATTACATATCGCTTTATGTTGAACCAAACATATTAGTACATCTGATATTACTTTCATTTTTATACAGGGACATCATTTTATTTTTACTTCGATTTTTATTGTACCTGAGTTTTTTAATGTACTTCACTCCCACCGCTTCTACTAGTAAACCTCCAACCGTTCTTCATACAGAACCAAGCGTATACAGTCAAAGTCGTCTTACGGTCATAGTAAACACAAACAATACTGAAATATGAGTATAGTACGTTCCAGAAATATGTTCGCGTTTTCCAGTGACGAAAGAGCTTTCAATATTCATTCATATTCTCGCACAGGTACTGTTGTCCGTTTGCCTATGTTGCATCCCGGTTTCCCCCACCCGCTTCTGCTCGCCCCTCTGTAAAGGCTAGTGGCTGGGCTGTTTTAGCGCTTTTCTGAAAACATTAATTTCTGTTAGGAATTGGACGTCTACGTAATATTATACAACTGTTTAAAATAACTTAAATAAAAGGGTCTCGTTAATTAATCAACTGTCACGTGATTTCCCTCCTTTCTATGACCTTGCGACAAAACTATTTGGACGGGCAGTAGATAGCATGTCTGAGTAATTTTATCATTTCGTATCGGACAGAAGTGACGATTGAACTTACAATACATAAGGTAATCTTTTATAGAGCAGGTACAGAATTATTTCAACATGAGTTACTAGTAAGGAGGACGAAACTGATAATTGGAATTAGGTGCAATAGTTTATAATGCGATAATATCCACAAAAGAACTGAAGTCTGTATCGAAATGAACGGCCACCATTTTCAAAAATGTGTTTAAATATCCATATTATGATTATTTTTCAATTTAACTTCATTCTCTATATTGTACGCTAATGTGCTGTAGACAGCATAATATAGACTGCATAATGAATACGTCCGATTGGAAAGCTCAGTTCTTGGGTAAAAACATTTACTGTTAATATAGTACTGTATTTTGATTAAACAAAAACCTAATGAAAATTATCAAACTCAAAATCGCGATATTTCCAACTTTACGTAAATGGATGAACTACTTTTCTTCCCTTCTATACCTAGTAAAGTGATTTGTTTGTCTCTTACGCCAGTATCATCGAACTCCAGTCGTGGACAAGGGTAGCAAATGGTGTTTCCGGTTCTCAACCTTAATCCAAAGGTATAGCCAGGTTAATATTAGAAATGTTAGTAAAAATAAAATCATGTCCCTGTATAACTCACAACCTTAATACATACTGATATACGTAAGCCTAGTAGCATGTAAATATTTAGAAGCAATGGGTAATATTTATTGTAAGAAATGTAAAATTTAAAATTACTTCATTACTATTTTTACTTAAGCACAGCATAATTTTTTTCTTCTGTAAAAATGTTGCATACTAAGTATAAGAAACGAATTACTACAAATGTTAGTATATTCCTATAGCCTATACACATGAAGAGTCCACTGCAAGAATGATGGATGTCATTTGGAATACATTTTGCAGGAGAAGCAATTGAAAGTTTGAAATGCTTAGCGCTCAAAGCTTAACTGTGATTTTCCGTTCATTACTGGACAATGACTATCAATGTTAATGCCATATAACTCTGTATGTATAGCTGTCAAAAGAAAAAGTGGCCGCTCTCCTGGAACAAAGTTCCCTTCGGGTATCTTCGCTATAATTCGGAGACAGGCGATGTTACATGTTGTTGGACCACGTTGCCTGATATCTACAGTTATAATTGAAGTATTCTCTCTGTGATTCGATAGCGTAATGGTAGCGTTCAGGCCTCTTATTCATGAGATCCTGCGTTCGACTACAACCTCGTGCTTTTTATGTTCTCTTTTGTTATGTTTTTGAGAGAGACAAACTATACATAATGGCTCCTTTCTCTTTTACGATTATTTTAGTAATTAACATCAGGTTCATTAATATATTATGCCATGACTTTATCATTATGATATTGTGGCTGCAAATGGAAAGAAAAAAGATTTTATTCTCAATAAAAATATCTTTCGTGGCATAAACAAAACAAATTTACTGGCGTCGGCCTTAAAACATTCAAACAATTAAGCGTTCAAAAAACAAAACAAAAAGCCACAATTCAATATTTAGTCTATCTTCCTCTTATCTCGATCATCTTGCAGTCGAGTGGGCATGGAATCGACTAGTCTTTGCAAATAGCGACTGTTCTTAGACACGATATTCTGAACATATCCACATACATAAGTGTTCTGTCCATGGGCAGGTCTTTCATTGCAAACCCAGCAATCTCCAATCTTTCCTATTTTCTGCCTTCCTCTTAGTCTCCGCATATGATCCACATATCCTAATGTCTTCTATTATTCTTTTCAACCAGAGACCCAACCAATTCCTTTTTCTCTTTCTAATCAGTTTCAGCATCATTCTTTCTTCACTCACTTTTTCAAACACAATTTTATTTCTTATTCTATCTGTCCACTTCACACGCACCGTTCTTCACCACATCCACATTTCAAATGCTTCAATTCGTTTCTCTTCATTTCGTCGTAATGTCCATGTTCCTTCCTCATACAATGCCACACTCCACACAAAGCACTTCACTAGTCTCTTCCTTAGTTCATTTTCCAGAGGTCCGCAGAATATCATTCTTCTTCTATTAAAAGCTTCCTTTGTTCATGTTTGCAGTTTTTCTTGGGAAGGATAGGCCTAAATGCGGTAACATCCCGTTGCTTTCCGCACACCACTATCTCTTTCGCATCTTATTGAATTCCAGGGGGCCCAAGCATGGAGATGAGGAGAGTGGATTTGACTAATTGGGCCCTCCGGACTTCACCGAAAGTCACGGCAAGGGTTAAATATTAATTCTATCAGAATGTTTGACCCGATCAGAGACCGGGAAATCTCAATTAGCCTTTGCTCCCGCATCTTGGACTAGCTTCTACTAATCATCAGAAAATCTTAGAGTGTGATTGGGCCAATTTTTCCGAAAATGTTTCCACACTTTTGCCCTTGTAGCTCAGCGGACGAACGTCGGAATTTAGATGTCAACGTCTCAGGCTCAATTCCTCGTTACTCCTTTTCATTTTATTGTGGTTCAAGATAGTATAATGTAATAATACAAAAAGAAAAACTAATACCAGTATTATGCAACTGGATTTTTCCAAACCTAATATTAAATTTATGTTATTTATATCGCTAAAGAACGATTACAATATAAATAACTAGAATATTATTTATACAGTATCACTAAAGAACGATAACAGAATATAAATGATAAATATCGGTTTGTTTAATTAATATAAGATATTATATAATACTTATTTAATTATCTAAATAAAATAACCTATTTTACAAAGAAAGATGGTTATTTGTGTTATAATAATTACTTACATAAAATACAGATTATTTATATTGCGAAAGAACAATAACAATATAAGTTAAATAACTTGAATATTATTTTATAATGCTAATGAAGGAAAACAGAATATAAATGATAACTTGAATATTATCTATATCGCTAAAGAACGATAACAATATAAAAAACGTGAATATTATTCATATCGGAATTTCACAGATTTATTACAGATAGGCTATATTTAAGAAATTGTAGAAGAATAGTAATTAGTAACAGTGTCCTATTTATTCTTCTTGGAGCCAAATTTGTAACTTTTAAAAGTGTGGTTACTATGTTGAAGTGTATGTGTTGTAACGGATGCTTGATTTGTTATGTATGTGAGTCAGTTATGTGATGCTTGATGTCGTCGCAATGTCGTAATTATAGTTTGATTGTATTTGTGTGACTATTGTGTATTAATTTATGATGTGTGGTATGGAAAGCTGCGTATTTGTGTTATAGAAGTGTTACGTATGTGTGTTGTTAATGTTTTTGTATGTTTCAAATTGATACCTGATATTTATTTTGCAATCGCAATGCCTAATTTACGGTTTGTTTATGTTTTGTTTACATCGCGTAAGCTAATTTAATTTTCTTTTCCATTTCTCTTTATGCTTATCTTTTTAGTGTATAAAACTATAGCCCTAACATACATATGTAAAATAGGGCTAACCCCCATTGGAGATACAATAATAATAATAATAATAATAATAATAATAATATAATTATTATTCATATCGTTATAAAACGATAACAGAATACAAATGATGACTTCAATTTTATTCATATCTCTAAAGAACGATAACAAAATATAAATAACGTGATATCCATAAAGAACGATAACTGAATATAAATGATAATTTGAATAGCATTTACATCGCTAAAGAAGGATTAAAAAGTATAATGAAAACTTGAAGAAGGCCCGAACCCACAACCTTTGAATCATTAAACAAGCACTCTACCGCTGGTCTACGAGGCGCAGATATGGAGCACTCTCATAGTTACGGAACTGCTTGTACAAGCACATGCATCGTGTAACATCGCCGCGACCCGAATGAAAATATTCGCTGTTAACGAGTGCGGCCACTTTTTTTTTGACAGCTGTACATTCTATATGTCTTAAGCTATGCATTGACAGTCTTGGTTCATTTTCGACAAGAAAGTGACATCCATCATTCTTGCAGTGGACTCTTCGTATATTATTTGACATATTTATTTTCATATTTTAATGTTTAATAAATGTTTAAATTTTATGTTGAACCAAACATAGGCCTACTAGTAACATTACAGTACTTTCATTTTTTATGTAACTCATTCCAGAATACATACTGACATATATAGGCCTAGTAAGATGTAAATATTTAGAAGAAATGTGTAATATTTATTGTAAGAAAGATAAAATTGGAAATTACTTCGTTTCAGGGGCGGATGCAGGAATTTTTTTTCGGGGAGGGATTTGAGAAGATAATAAAAATGGAGTAATGAGAAATAAGTTTATATACGGTACTCACAATTTGTTTCTGAGTAACAAACATTTACAAATTGGCCTGAGTAGCGTAGTCGGTATAGCCTTCTGTGCTCGAAGTTGCGGATTCTACCCCTACCCAGCTCGAAGGCATTTAAGTGTGCTTAAATGTAACAGGCTCATATCAGTCGATTTACTGGCATGTAAAAGAAGTCCTGAGGGAAAAAATTCCAGCACACCGGCGACGCCGATATAACCTCGGCAATTGCAAGCATTGTTAAATAAACACTAATTTTTTATTTTAACATTTACAATGACTGCAATACAAAAACAATGACAGATGACATTTACAGAAGAAGGCGACGAGGCTTCTTAGACATTTCATCCAGTACTTCGTGAGCTTTTACTTCTACATTTTTATGTATATACATTAAGGCCAGTCTATTTAATCTGTCTGCTCCCATCGTGCTCCTCAAGTAAGTCTTCAAATACCGCAAAGTTGAGAACGACCGTTCTGGTGTTGCTGTAGTTACAGGCAACGTGCAGAAAAGTTTCAGCAGCCTTGCGAGTGCAGGGAAAAATAATTTCATTGCACCAGTTCAAAGATGATATAAAAACAGTAGGTATTAGGTGAAGATTTTTCTGATCAAGGAAATTTCTTCTCCACATCTTCAATTCATTGAAGAAAGACTCTGGTGATGCATCAACATCATTGGGCCACTGATTTACTATAGCCTCAATAGCAGTTTCTAAATCTTCATCTGATGCTCGCACTTTGTTTTTAGGCAGAATAGTTTGTATAGACTTTAGGATTCCCTTATGATTTAAAAACCTGTCCTTGAGCTGACTAATGAAATAGTCTAAGAAGAGAAGGAAAATTAAAGGCCTAAAATACTCTTCATGACTCTCTGTCTTGAAGTAAGAACGCTGTGTTTGTCTTCCTGAAGTTCTTGGAATTTAACATTTTAGGAAAGAGAATTTACGTGGAAAACTCTCTAATTCCTATGTATCATTCACGAATTAAAATTAATATTATTTTTGTTTCTTGTTTCGTATTTTTCTCAAAATTTCGGGAGGGGATATATCCCCTTAATCCCCCCCCCCTTGCATCCGCCCCTGCTTCGTTTATATTTTTCTTTAAGCAGTGCATAATTTGTATCCACACTTCGTGCTACAGTTGAACTGTCCATCAATCTAAGTGATAGTCATGTTTCCTTTGTAGTTCTGTGGGTGTCCTACCTACTCACCCATGATTCCTCAGCCCCCAAGCCATACACATAGCTGTGATTTGTATGTACGTATTGAAAGGTAACATTTGTACTCAGTATAGTTACAGACATACAAGCCATGCTCCCCCCTAATTTCAGATGTTATTCAGTATTCCTCTTTGGTACTGTTAATGACCTTTAAACCTCCTCACCTCCACTTACTCGTACAAATCAGTGTGCGGTTTACAAGAAACAAGGTCTCTATTATTATTTTTTTTGCAGTCTTGTGAAATAGATTTAAACATTCCCCTTATCCATTTAGTCTTAACCTTTAGTATGTACAAATCGCAGCTCTAGTCATGAGTAAGCTAGTTTTCCTTCTTGTTACTGTTTCCATTTCTCACAGTCTGTTACTTTGACTGCAGACCTCACAGCTCTACCTTTCCTCACTGATAAGCAGGACACATCAGAGTGTGATCTACCTCAGTTTACAGTAACAACTGATTCCTCCCTGCTTGGCATGAGTTGTTTTACTTCAGTCAGAACTTCTATTTTATTTTTATTCAATCTTTTAGCATGTATTATATTATGTTTAGTCTTTATATCTCGACTGTAAATCTATCATGTGTTGAAGTATTGGGCCATTGCCTAACCAAATGTACTATTATGTAAGAGTTTATGCAATTCAATTATTGTAATTTTCTCATGTGAAAGAGATTGTCTTTTTTATTTATTTATTCCAGGGTAAGCTATTTTTATTAAACTCTCATTTAAAATTGAGAGTGATCATTTATTTACAAGTTGTAGAGTTACCTAATTTCTCACGCCTTCTATTCTGTAGGTGAATTCATGACATTCAACAACGCTTCATGAATATTTCTGTGTCGTTTTAAGTATTGATACTAACCCTTCTGTTGTACTAGTAGACTATAGGCTATTGTAAAACTCTTCTGTATATATTTCAACCAGACTGTCAGTATACTTAAGACTTTACAGTAACCTACTATTAAGATATTTTTGTTTTTTGTTTGACAAGTTGCATATTCTTGCTATGAAGCAGTGTATGAATACCATGGAATATAAATGCAATACAATACCATACAATACAATACAAGCTCAGCGGCTGATTAATTTTTTTAATGCAGAGTTCTCCAAATTAATCAGAAGAAAAGAAAACAAAAAATATCGATAGGCTCCTAACTTTTATTTGAAACATAATAATAGTAGGCCTATACTTTTGGTTGGCACTCGCGATAAAGCAAAAACTTGTGCCCGGGAGTGAAGTTTGCATCACATAATTTACGAGTAATATTACACGCTTAAGTCTACACTAAAATAATTATTTAAGTGTTCAATTTCATTAATCAAATATAAGGAGGCCTACGCAAAGGTGAAGGGAGAAATATCAAAATAACAGTACATGAAATACAATGAAAATATATCCGGTAATATACAGAAGAGTTGGTTATCTAACAAGTACAAGGGGCGATGTTCCTTTAAACAATAATAAAGTAAAATGAGAAAGTATTAAATAATAAAATTGTAAAATAAATAATAAATATATTGGAACAATCCTGTATACTGAAGTAATATAGCCTATTATATACATTAATTATATTTTAGTTCTATTTCATTTATTGAATTTTGAAAGATTCATAACATTATACATATATATATATATTTTTTTTCAAAATTTAATGTAAGAGAGAAATATAAAAAAATGAATAATATAAAACATGAAAATATATTGAAAAAAATATTAGAATATTAATCAGTGTTTAAAATCAGTTGAAGTGCTTGCTTTTTAATTAATTCATTATCGGAAAAAGCTGATTTTGAATGTTTTAATGAAGTTATTATAGGCCTGCAATCTCGGGCCGAAATTTGAGCCATGCCTAAGTCCTGCTTCAGAATTCCATTTGGGCTCAAAAAAAAAAAAAAATACATGATAAAATGTATCTTCTTGTACTGTAACCATGGTCACGATAGTTATTTTATGGTAGTATTTTAATAGGGTGTATATGTATATATAAATTCCTAGTAGCCTATATGAGGCGTAGTATATGATAATTCAATTTTTCTTAATCCTGTACATATTATTATTCTCCTCTCTAATAGGCTAATATTAGTGGCATGAGTGAAGGCTTCATTGCCTCACCCCATCCTTATTGTAGGATGGAATGAACTAAACCCATATATATTTCTCTTAATGTTATTATTGAAATAAAATGCCTTAGTGAAACAGATTTATAAATTGTTTTACGTAGTTTAAGACACAGAAAGTTTACATGATAATCCCATCGTAAATGTTGCCTAGGTATTTCACTTGGTTTGATTTCTTTGTTTTTGAGCATCTACAAATTGCTGACTGAGAGCAATTTCTGTCATGGATAACTAAACTGTATGTGCAATTATCTTTTGAAATAAAGCTAAATGATCTAAATATTGCTGTTACAATGAATTCAATATTGTTAATTTACTTACTTAAGATATGGCATTTAAGGAACCCGCAGGTTCATTGCCACCCTCACGTAAGCCCGCCATTGGTCCCTATCCTGAGCAAGATTAATCCAGTCTCTACTACCTAGTACTTCCTGAATTACTCCAAATATTGTAAATGATTTCAGCTCTGCAATAAGTTCAGTCCGTCATCGTAGGGAGGTAAGTTAACTTGCTTCACTTGGGAGGCAAGTTCTGGTTATTTCGTCAACACAGAACACACATAATAGCATTTTACCATAGCAACAGTGGAAAAAATTGAGTAATTTAAAACTAAACAAATACATTGATGAACACATGAAACACGAAATAGCACGCTGAGCGCTGACTTGGACAATGTTGAGACTGATTCTGAATTCACTGCTGCGATGTTTTGAACCAGACGAGAAGAGCATGCGGGAAAATTTTAGAACATGGATTGCACCTACCAAATTATGTCTCAAAATACTAAAAAGAGCAGATTTGCCTGCGTTTGTCGAATGCGCATCATTAGCCTATATTTATGAAAAGGCACTTTTCAGTGCCAATAATTTATTTTCTGTGCACAAGGTTGGAATTTTGAAGTAAGAGGGAAAGGGTGCAATCTATGTTCTGGAGTTTATCCGAGCATGCGTTTAGCGTGGTTGTCGCAGTGGTTCGAATTGCATTTTTGTTATTATACCGGTGGTAAAGGGATTTTGAAACTTGCCCGTGACGTCATTCGGGAGAAGTTGAGCCTCTTCCCTTCCCTTGCCCAAGCTAGCGGGCAGGCCACTGTTCATAAATAGCGTTCCTCCCCCCTCTCGCGTCCTGACTGCTCATTGGATCAGCGAGCTGTGACGTCTGTTGCACAGAAGTCTTGTTTTGTGTTCGGAAGTCTACAGATTCCTGTGAGGGTGTGCAATTACCCCTTTGATTTTCAAGGGGTTACTCCCCTTAGTTGTGTCTCAGTGCATTGCAACACCGCCTACTTGTGAATGGTCACTCTGTCTACCCCCACTCGTCTTTGTACTCTTTTCTGATTGGTTTTAGTCCAGCCTGCCCCGCTATTGGGTAGGGGTGTCACAAAACGTCGGTCACTTTGCAGGGCCCAAGTGCAAATGATTGGAAGGTGAAGCAATCGTTTAGAATAGTAGACTATAGTAAAAAACAGACACTGGCGGACCAACCGGAGCTGCACGAACTGTTTACATCCCAGCCCACTTAGGCCCAATTGTATAAAACTCCCAGACTAAAGATCAACTTTGATCGAAGATCGAAAAGTGATCCGAGTTCAGACACTTCTTCTATTGTATAAAACTTTTCTGCGATCAAATTACCTTCGTTCAAATGTAATGTAAGTTTACGTGAAAAGGATTTGGCAACATCGCATAAACAGGTGAAATAGGTGATGCGCGGACCATGTTATACAGGTTTGTTCAGTGTTGCCAATCTAGCGATTTTAACTCTTTTTCAACAACAATTTCTTTTAACTTTTATATTCCTTAAATAGGGATTTAGTGACCTTTTTAGCACCCCATAGTGACAAAATTTAATCTATCTTTGTTGATAATGAGAAATCTAGCGACTTTACAACTACTTTTTGGCGACTTTCCGTATTACACTCTGTTGGAGACACTGGTTTTTTTTTTTTTTTTTGTAATGTAAATAGTGGTGGACAATAAGAAGAAGGTTGACTGTTCTCCAAGTTGTTATCATGTTATGGTGTTTGATACTGCTAAATATAATAAAGCTTTATAAAACGACAATTTTCATTTAGTAATACAGTTAATTGAACATTTATGAATGTACCTATCATATCCATTAATAATTAATGGTTGTTATAAACATAATATAATTATTGGTTATGTTATTTTATACTGCTGAACACGATAGAGCCTTATAAAATATAAGAATGTTTGTGTATTAAGGCAAGAAATTGAAAGAAATATATATAAATGTACCTAACATATATATTAATATTAATAATAATGGTTATTCTTTTTGCACAATCTGTCACTCGTATATTTCAAACAGAAAAGAAATAACTGAACTTGGATCATCTAACTTAATCGGAGAAATTTCTTCAGTCAAAGTTGACTTTAGTTTGAGACAAATTAATCTCAGATTAGACTTTATACAACACAAAATTCCAAGTTCAGCTGAAACAAGGATCAATTTAACCTCTGATCTAAGATTAAATGGTTTATACAATCGGGCCTAAGAGAAGCGGGCGTGGAATTGGAGGAAACACCGGGTATTCATTTTAAAACTTCCTGTGTGGACTGATTTCAGATGTGCAGGGGACAAGAGGAAAAGCACGCCGATTTAATTTTGAAAGGGGAGGTTCAAAACCACTGCTGATTGAATGTTCTGTTCCACCCCTTCACCTCCAATCACCCCTACATTCGAGTTCCAAGCTGCACTTCCATCTTCGGACATCATTTTAAACTTTCTTCTCTAGAAGTCTACTAGGCTTGTGTCAGCAGTTTAACTCGGTAAAGTGATTATTAGAGTTGTATGTGTTACTAACTCTTGTTGTACAGACCATCATTTTATTTTTACTAACATTTTTAATATTAACCTGGCTATACCTTTAGAGAACCGGAAACACAGTTTGCTACCCCCTTCCAAGACTGGAGTTCGATGATACTGGCGTAAAATACAAATAAATCACTTTACTAAGTATAGAAGGGAAGAAAAGTAGTTCATCCATTTACGTAAACTAGGAAATATCGCAATTTTGAGTTCGATAATTTTCATTGGGTTTTTGTTTAATCAAAATGCAGTAGGCCTACTATATTAACAATGAGTGTTTTTACTCACAAACTGAGCTGTCCATTCGGACATATTCATTATGCAGTGTAGGCCTATATTATAGGCTACTGTCTACAGCACATAAGCGTACATAAGTTAAATTGAAAAATAATCATAATTTGGATATTTAAACACATTTTTTTAAATGGTGGCCGTTTATTTCGATACAGGCTTCAGTTCTAATGTGCATATTATCGCACTGTAGACTATTGTACGTAATTCCAATTAGACTTACCAGTTTCGTCCTTCGTACTAGTAACTCATGTTGAAATAATTGTGTACCTACTCTATAAAAGAGTACCTTACGTACTGTAAATTCAATCTTCACTTCTGCCCGACCCGCACAGATAAAATTACTCAGACGTGCTATCTACTGTCCGTGCAAGTGGTTATGCCGCAGGATCGTAGAAAGGGGGGAAATCACGTGAAAGTTGATTACTTAACGAGGCCCTTTTATTTAAGTTATTTTAAACAGTTGTATAATATTACTTAGACGTCGAATTCCTAATAGAAATTAATGTTTTCAGAAAGCTAAGACAGCCCAGCTTTTACAGAGGGGCAAGCAGAAGCAGGTGGGGGAAATCGGGATGCGACGTAGGCAAACGGACAGTACCTGTGACAAAATATGATTCAATATTCAAAGCTCTTTCGTCACTGGAAAACGCGAACATATTTCTGGAACGTACTATACTCACTAACTCAGTGCTGTTTACTACATGCGGTCTTGATTCTGTGTGGAGGACAGTTGGAACTTTATTAGTAGAAGTGGTGGGAGTGAAGTACATTCAAAAAGTCAGGTACAATAAAAATTGAAGTAAAAATAAAATGATGTCCCCGTATATGTTACATACAAGCCTCATCTCTCCCTAATTCCAGGTATGGACCATTATATTACAGATATCTTCATAAAGGAACAAATGCGACGACGCCATGTCGAGATGAATGAAGACGTTGTCATAGGTTACCAGCAGTGGCGGCTCGTGGATATTGAATTCAGGGGGGCTGGATACAAAAATAAACCACGTTACATACCTTATTTAAAGATTAGTTCCATGCGCCTTGTCTTGTAGGTTGCAAACTTTTGAATCATCTTCTTATTAAAATCCGATATGTCGTTTAACATAGTCTTTACAATGGAAAACATAGCTAATGCTGAGATGAGAGAGAGATGGAACGGAGAAAAATTCACTCCGGCGCCGGGATTTGAACCCGGGTTTTCAGCTCTCCGTGCTGATGCTTTAACCACTAAGCCACACCGGATACAATCCCGACACCGTTGAGAATCGTCTCAGATTAAGCTCCATCTCTTGGGTTCCCTCTGTTGGCCGCCCTCTGCACTACGTCATAGATGTCTATGCACGCAGGACCGAAGTCCATACATGTGTAGAGGTGCACTCAGATGAGTGACTGGTTGGCCGGGGTCCGACGGTATGGGCGCCGTCTTTAAATCACAAAGTGATTTATTACGCATATCATATTTATTTTGATGTACCGAAGTACATATGATATTTCCATGCAGATATTCTGCTTTCTCAGATGATGAGAGAGCTAATGCGTTCAGTCTCTCTTCTCTCATCGTATTTCTGAGATAGGATTTTACTCTCTTCAAACACGAAAAGCACCGTTCTGGTTCGGAAGTTGTCATTGGTATGGTGATAGCTATGCGTAGTAGTTCCACAACTTCTGAAAATGAGGCCTGGAAGTTCTCAGATAGAAGAAACTGCAAGAGCTTGACTGCGTCACTGATATTTCTGAATTCTTGTCTCTGATAGACTACAACACAAGGAGTTCCGTTTTTAGTTTGTCTTTATCGAACATTGGAAAAAGCTTCACATATACATTTAAGTCATTTTCAGGAAATGAGCTATTGTAGCATTCAAATTTTTCTTGACACAGAAGAGAAGATAATATCAGATGATCTATGAACTGGAATCGGGTGTTAGCTTGTGTGATAATGAGGTCACACACTTCCTTCGCCGCCGCAACCCTTGTCCGAAACCCTTCGACCTTACGACGCTTTTTAGGGTTTTCATTTTCACATATCTCGCTGCTCAACATTACTGTACACTGTTCCGTATTGTCTGTATGGCATTAACAAAGATTGATATGCAGAGTCGGCCTTGGTAGCGTAGTCGGTTGGGGGTTCGATCCCGGCCCTGGTCAATGGCATTTAAATGTGTTCAAATGAGACAGGCTCATGTCAGTAGATTTACTGGCATTTAAAAGAATGCTGCAGAACAAAATTCCGGCACACCGGCGACGCTGATATAACCCCTGCAGTTACGAGTGTCGTGAAATAAACCATAATTTAATTTTTTTACATGCAGATTTGAACCTTAGAAATATCTAACTGCCGATGTTGTAGTTGGTTGTATAATATATCTACATGATACATCAATAAATGAAGGGTTTAATTCTCCCTTCCGCCGACATTCTTGCCGCCATAACTCCGCAGTACATGTAGATACAACAAAGCCGATGAGTGCGTTGAATACAGCTCGTCGAACTCTATCGCCAGTATAAAGGACAACTCTCTATCCCCCTGCGTTTGGACGGGAGAGGCCGGCAAAATAAAAAAAAAATGGTCATTTTGAACTTCCGAAACAGACTTTTTTCTACACAAGGAGAACATAGGCCTACTAGTAACATTACAGTACTTTCATTTTTTATGTAACTCATTCCAGAATACATACTGACATATATAGGCCTAGTAAGATGTAAATATTTAGAAGAAATGTGTAATATTTATTGTAAGAAAGATAAAATTGGAAATTACTTCGTTTCAGGGGCGGATGCAGGAATTTTTTTTCGGGGAGGGATTTGAGAAGATAATAAAAATGGAGTAATGAGAAATAAGTTTATATACGGTACTCACAATTTGTTTCTGAGTAACAAACATTTACAAATTGGCCTGAGTAGCGTAGTCGGTATAGCCTTCTGTGCTCGAAGTTGCGGGTTCTACCCCTACCCAGCTCGATGGCATTTAAGTGTGCTTAAATGTAACAGGCTCATATCAGTCGATTTACTGGCATGTAAAAGAAGTCCTGAGGGAAAAAATTCCAGCACACCGGCGACGCCGATATAACCTCGGCAATTGCAAGCATTGTTAAATAAACACTAATTTTTTATTTTAACATTTACAATGACTGCAATACAAAAACAATGACAGAATGACATTTACAGAAGAAGGCGACGAGGCTTCTTAGACATTTCATCCAGTACTTCATGAGCTTTTACTTCTACATTTTTATGTATATACATCAAGGCCAGTCTATTTAATCTGTCTGCTCCCATCGTGCTCCTCAAGTAAGTCTTCAAATACCGCAAAGTTGAGAACGACCGTTCTGGTGTTGCTGTAGTTACAGGCAACGTAATCACCGCTAAAATCCGGCAAATCCGCCGCACTTTTTTCTAGCCTTAATTTTTGGGTACCTCAAATATTTGAGTCTCTAATTCCGGAAATAATTGCCATACCGAGGAACGGGGTGCGGCCCTGTATTCCCCGTTGACTTACTTCTTACACGATAGCATCAAAATGGCAATCGCGAACACTTGCAGATTTTCGAGAAAAAAAGCTTCCGCCGACATTCTTGCCGCCATAACTCCGCAGTACGTGTAGCCACAACAAAGCAGATGAGTGCGTTGAATACAGCTCGTCAAACTCCAGTATTAAGGACAACTCTCTATCCCCCTGCGTTTGGACGGGAGAGGCCGGAAAAATTTCAAAAAATGGTCATTTTGACCTTCCAAAACAGACTTTTTTCTACACAAGGAGAACGAAGCGGCTCAGAGGCCCGCCCTTTTAACTGTAGCATCCCCGCATCTTCCCTAGTAATCACCGCTAAAATCCGGCAAATCCGCCGCACTTTTTTCTCGCCTTAATGTTTGGTTACCTGAAATATTTGAGTCTCTAATTCCGGAAATAATGACCATATCGAGGAACGGGATGCGGCCCTGTATTCCCCATTGACTTACTTCTTAAACGATAGCATAAAAATGGCAATCGCGAACACTTGCTGATTTTCTAGAAAAAAATGGGAAGGGTTTAATCCACTCTTCCGCCGACATACTTGCCGCCATAACTCGACAGTACGTGTAGCCACAACAAAACCGATGAGTGCGTTGAATACAGCTCGTCGAACTCTATCTCCAGTATAAAGGACAACTCTCTATCCTCCTGCGTTTGGACGCGAGAGGCCGGCAAAATAAAAAAAAAATGGTCATTTTGACCTTCCAAAACAGACTTTTTTCTACACAAGGAGAACGAAGCGGCTCAGAGGCTCGCCCTTTTAACTGTAGCATCCCCGCATCTTCCCTAGTCATCACCGCTAAAATCTAGCAAATCCGCCGCACTTTTTTATAGCCTTAATTTTGGGTAAGTTTACCTTTGGGATATCCAGGCATTAAACTGTGTTATGAACGCAGATCACTTTTATTTATCGCCTAAATCACCGTTACCTGCACGCCAAATACTCTCTCCTCCCTCCCAGCAAACTGCTGTCCACATTTCACAGACCCTGCACTGACGTCGAATGCGAGACGGCAGAGCGGAGAGAGGTGACGTCACAGTGTTGTATCCTGTCCTGGTCTGTGTTAATACAATAATATGATTTCCTTGCAACTGAAGACTACAGCACCTCTTCCTGTTTTTACAGGAACGTAAGTTAAAAGTTTCATGACCCATAACAGTCTTATCAGTCTGCAAGTTTCTTTGGACTAATGAGGTCGTTATTTTGTGCAGTTAAACTACACAAATCTACACGCTATTGCATGACATCTAAAACAGAAAATCCATAATTTTTGACATATCACATTATTTCCCCTATGCTCTTCATTGTTGCCGTGCCGTGCAGGGGTGGTTTAGAGGCAGTGCCATCGTGCCAGAAACAAGAGAAAAAAGGAGAATTCATATTTTGCACGCAAAACAAGAGAGAAATAAGTTACGCTTGTACTTGCAAACTCTACCGCCAATATTATCGTTGCCGCCAACCACGTTGTAACCAGTGTTTGCAGCATGGATCTGAGCCAGACACTACGTCCATAAGAAATATAATGAGATGCGCGCGCAATTTTCATCTCCTCCCGTCCATTTCAGCGGTGGATACTCTACATTGATCCCGTCTATTAACTGAATAATAATATATAACACATAGAAATTAAAATTGCAATTCGTATGGTAATTTGATCACACGTCTGAAATGCAAACTATCCCTCCTTGCGATTTATTGCTTCTGTGAAGTTATCAATATATAGATCTAGCCTACTATATTTTATAAAATATAAATTTATTACCTACTTCATTTATAATATAGCATCCCCTACTGGTCTGCAAAGAATTTTGAAATGCATAATTTACAGGAAAGATATCTTGAATAGTCACTCACCGCCTCAAACGCAGGACACGAACCCTCTCGGCTCACATCTCCGCCCGACTAAATAGAGTGCCTCTTCCCACCGACACAGGCAGAGGGCAGCGGCGTGTTGGTCGTAATTCAGCCAATCAGAATGCAGGGAATAACGTCTGAACATTTTTTCATAATTTGTTTATAAATGCATTTCAATTGTGTAGGCCTACCTACGTGTTTATTGTAACTGATGTTCAGTACATTTGATATTGTTTATCATTCAATCCTTACTAGGAAGCTGGAACATGCAGGAGCCAGAGGGATTAGCTACATTAAGTTTACTTCGTTCATACCTAAGTAACAGAACACAAATAATTAAAATTGAAAATAAATTCAGTCAACCTATAGATGTAGCTCAGGCCTGTATCAGAACCTACATTATTTTTAGTATGGGCGAATATATTAATGATTTACTATTAACAAGTCTTCAAAGAAATAATGGATCCATACAATTCTAACAAGATTTTAATTTACGCAGGGGAAAATATCGACCAAGTCTATAATAACGACAGTAATAGTCTAAAAATAATTAAATATTGGCTTGATACAGATTTATTATCTTTGTGCTGACTTATTACAGCGGACAGAGCCAAGGGATATCACAACTACCGGACATAGGCCTATGTAGACACGGCGCCAATTTTGGTCCAAGATTATATAATATATCATTGAAAAATGTTCTTATCTTCAAAATATAAATGCTGATAAAATTAAACACTAAATTAAAAACACTATTACCATAATTCAGTTGAATGGTATACTTCTCAATAAACGTTATCAGGTATTAATTTCAATAATCTTCTAATGTAGTGTATTACAATTAAATATTTGTATACTTTGATTTATCACTTTCTTTTTATAGTTTATCTAATTAAATTATAATAAGAGACCTTTTAGTAAATAGGCTTTAATAAGCTGAAAACATGTAGGGCCTACATCTTGTTGAAAACAATAATTATTGTTTGTAACCATGACAACAAACATTTGAATACAACCGTAACAGATAGGCCTAATATTAATTACCACTACAAGACTGTATCATATAAAGTTTGTTGTGTGTTAAACATAAGAATGTAATCTTCTTTTTATTAAGCCTATATAATTCCCTTACATTGCTGAACCCCCCTGAACACCAGCTTGCTCTTTCAGGAATGGAGAAATGTTGATGGAATGATGTATCTGTATTAATCTAGTCTAGCAATAAATGAAATGAAAAAATGTAGCCTATTCGATTGCCTGTACATCTGTGTTTGAAATCCCACACATAAAAAAGTAGTTGCAATACGATATAAAAGTAGTATGGGTATAATGTCCGGCAATTAGAATTCCCCCATTCAACTCCCGTCTGCGCGGCATGGAAACTGTCCAACCCCATCAACTTCCCCGACAGGAACAAGACAAATGCGGTCGGAGGGAGCATAGTGACTCATCCCTGATACTGACGCGATAAAATACGCGATTATACGATGCTAGGGATCCAGGATTTTCCGTGACATGCCGGAATCGAGATCTGAATCTACGCCTCCCGAAAACAATTCTCGGGACTCAGAAATGCCCGATTGTCAGCGAACAATATTTTAAAGAAAAAATGTGACGTTTCTTTCCTTTCCATACGTATTATTCCCTTCAATTTATGAATACGACAGCTAAAAATGGTTAATAAAAAAGAACTTGTCACATGCATACAACATCGCATTTACATTCACGATGCAACCATTTTCATATTGAATTAATCATCTGTTTCGTATGTCAGGGACAAAGCGCTTTGCTCAGTTGTGAGTATGGTTATTGTTGTGGTAAGTTATTACTCTTGTTTCCATCTGCCTCTCGATTCAGAGTTTGATATTTGAAGCTCGTTTTATTCATACAATAATTTTGCTTTCCAATAAATTCGTTGGTAATTTTAGAAACGTTGTCCACAACAGTGTCAAGAAAAAAATAATGTATCTTGTTGACAGTCCTTGTTATTAGATTACCCATCATGCCGGATGAGCAACAATGGAAAATGTTGAAACATATGGATAAAATAGAGAATTATTAAGTGGAAAATGTATATGCTATACAGATAAATTCGCGTATTAGTAAACCATTTTGATAGAAAATGTAACTTTTCCTGTAGGCTACGCGACAATGATCACGTGTTTTCGTTGCTATAGAAGTTCATAGTAATATACGAGTATTTTTGCCAGTTTTCATTCAGTACATTTTAAAGAAAATAAATGAAACGTAACGTCTTCAACGAGGTCCATGGTAAATGTTAATTCTTACACTTTTTTGGTCCAGGGAAAATACTAGTAAAAAAGTGTTTTTATGAAATAGTAGTATTTTCCTTAGACCAAAAATGCAGTATAAATGGATTAAAAATTAGTATTTTACGTGGACCTTATTAAGTTTGTGGTAAAACAGGTAGCATTACCGACGCTCACTGGAGTTTTCATTTTCTACATTACCAGAGAGATTCTGCTAGGAGCCTACGCAAGGGGAAGTTATCGGGTTTCAACCCCTATTGAACTTTAAAAAAAATACATATTTAGATTTGAGTACTTTTTCTATCCGTAATCGTTTTCCCTTCTATGATTTTTCGCTGTCAGAGTAACAAAATCTACATCGACATAGTCCTCCTACCCCTCCTTCAGCTTGGTCCTGCGGCACGTTCGAATTATAACAATGCTGTCTTTATTATAGAGAGACCTACCGCCTAGTACCGACCTTGTAATAAAATAAAGATGATCATACAATATGAAATTTATCTTGTTCCTTAAAAATTGGATGGCTGTGAAAAATTACGTTTCAAAGATTTCATAGAGCTCCTCGAACTCTATCAGTAGTGTAGAGGATAACCCTCTGCCACCAGGCATATGGACGGTAGAGGCCGGCAAAGTTTCAAAAAATGGTCATTTTGACTATCCAAAATAGATTTATCTTTCCACCAGGAGAAGGAAGGGGCTCAGACACCTTTTCACTGTAGCATCCCCGAATGTTTACTAATAACCGCCAATAACATCGAACAATTCCGTTGCACTTTTTTCTGCACTTATTTCCTGCCTACCTAAAATATTTTCTTCTCTAATCTCCGGAAATAATGGCCATATCGAGGAACGGGATGCGGTGTTGTATTCCCTTGACTTACTTCGGATACGATAGCATCAAAATGGGAATTCCGAACACAAGCCGATGTTCGACAAAAAAAAAAAAATACCAAAGCCTGGCTGTGAAAGGCAATTCCTGTAGAAAAATACATAAAGTAGTTCATAAAACACATTCTACAGTACAACACGGTGTAGAAAAATTTCGAAATCATGAATTTTCAATAATTTGGCAAGAAAAACCAAGCAAAAATTGCTAAATGCATGTGACGAGAAATTCATAGCTAATCAAGTTGTCAAAAGTCCAAGAATAAGTTTTCCACAAATTCCAGTCATGATTTAGTAGTCTTCAAACTGGAAGATCAGTAATCAAAACATCCGGCGTGTGTTGTGGGAATTGATTACCATGCAGAAGAGGTCGTGTATTAGTGAGACAAATCAAGCTCGAAGATTGGACTTCGATAAAGTTCATGTTGGTAAGGATGGGGAATTTTGGAACAGGGTGATTTGGACAAATGAGACGGAGATAAATCTTTATGGTTCCGATGGCATTCAAAGGATATGGAGAAAGCCCAACACAGATACCGACAGAAACTACAGTGAATCACGGGGGTGGATGCATACTGTGGGGATGTACGCCTATGTCTACAATTACAATTTTATGTTGCTTAAAAGTAGGTATATACATTATACATTATATGCCTACAATTACAATTGAGGGGCTTAGAACAAAAAGCAGGTAAGTGACATTATTAAAAAAATGAGGTAAGTGCGTGTTGTGATAGCCCAAAAGGATGTTGCTTTGAGATAAAATCAGGTACGTGATCACACTGTGCAGTGCTGCTATATGGGCATCATTTCACCAAACTAGTGTATAATATTCCATTGCATGTAGAACTTTAACTGTAATTTCCTCAAAACTAGGTTTCCGTCACTTACCTGCTTTTTGTTCTAAGCCCCTCAATTGAGACTCGGAATCCAAGAGGGGCCCAATATTTAATCACTTTCATGATTTATTTCTCATGTAAAATAATTAGTAGAAGCTTGTTGCCATGGTTATATGAAAGATGTAATGGAGATGTACTTACGAAACAAAAAATAATAATTAGTCAGAGGTATTTTGTAGCAACAGCAAACATTTTTTTCAATTTCCCAAAAGTTTGATGAAATGGACTTGGGCTGCTCTTGGATTCCGGGTCTCAATTGCAATTTTATGTTGCTTAAAAGTAGGTTATATACATTCAAGGGTTGCACATATCATGTAGTTTTTGGAGGGATAATCTGTGTTTTAATTGTCTTAGCATGTAAACTATTGTTTACTCCTTCAAAAGTAAATATAGTGTCATCTATCTGACCACTCCAGGGTTCCAGAAGCAGTAGTGTGTCTTAACATCCGGGAGAAATAAATCTCTTAACCATCTTCTCAAGTGATTTTTAGTCAGTTTACCGGAACTACTTGCATCAACCACACCTTATTTTACTTTAGGTCGAAATTCCCCTTTCGCTTCTTGAAAGCATGGTGTGTACAGATTCATTTCTATGGATTTGGATGATATATGAATGAGGGAAAGATGTCATGGATTGCACTACTACTGTTTTAATGTGAGTTAAAAGAAAACAAATTGACTAGAACATTAATGCGAAAGCTGTGATACGGTGTAGCGGAGCTATGAGGATCCGAGTGCGCGCAAGAAGCGGTATAAGTAGCAACGATCTTCAATTCAATATGTTACTGTAAATGTACGAAGACCGGTAAATCTTAGAATTTACCGGTATAACCAAACATTTACCGTTATAGTGCGGTAAAACCCCGAAATATCTTGTTAGATGTGTACATTTTGAACTTTTACCAAGAGATGTTGATAAATCTCAGGATTTACCGATCAACTGTGGTAAAATGGTATTAATTTAATAAAAAAATCTTTACTAAGATTTACTGTTCTTCGCACTTTTACATAATATCTCTTTCCGATTCATCTTTTTATTGTTGTTTTAGGATCTATTTAAAAACATAAATAAAAATCACCTCAGTAATAACTGAAATAATTTGTATTTATTTTTAATTGAAGTTATTCAAATATTCTTACATTCCAATGTGATTATAATGAACAATATTCCATATTAAAAATAGTGAGAAATATTATAATTTTAACCACTGTCTGTTATAGTATACCATATAAAAATTAACAAAGCCTTTATAAATATATATCCTTAAGGAGTCTAGGTCCACAAATAAAGTAAAACAAACATTATGAATCTTAATTCTTGATACAGCAAGATTGGTTGTTATGATATTCAGAGTTACACAGTATGGAAGATGATTTGCACAAACACATTTTTGTTAAATAATTTTTAAACATTTACACTTTTTGAACCCTTGCCCTCCAACGAAAGATAGTTAGCCAACCACTTCCCCTACGCTAATTTCTTCTTTTCCTAATTCTTCGATGCTGGTAAAATTTCCTATGCACAATGTAAATTGGTTCCTAGAGTACAATGACTTCAGTTTTCCAGCTTTGCTACCAAGTTGATAAAACTCATCTTTAATATTTGAAGAGTCCACTGCAAGAATGATGGATGTCACTTTCTTGTCGAAAATGAACCAAGACTGTCAATGCATACCTTAAGACATATAGAATGTACATAGAGAGTTATGTGGCATTAACACTGATAGTCATTGTCCAGTAATGATCGGGAAATCACAGTTAAGCTTTGAGCGCTAAGCATTTCAAACTTTCAATTGCTTCTCCTGCAAAATGTATTCCAAATGACATCCATCATTCTTGCAGTGGACTCTTCATTTGTGATCACTGCTGTTATGGATTTTGCGTCAATTTTTGCATCCGGTACTTTGATTCTCACATTCTATCCGACTGAAAATTTTGGAATTTTGTTACAAGTGACTGCTTTCATTTTCCTCTCTTGCATTTCAAGACCTTTGGCAGCCTCTAGGAACCGCTTCACTTTATCGACCCTGCAAACATGTCTGAATCTGCACAACGGAGGCGGGATTCTTCGTTCTGGATTCTTCGATCTAGCTTTTACCAGCTCGCATAGATAAATCCTGAGATTTACCAACATGTCTTGGTAAAAGATGAAAATGTATGCATCTAATATGATATTTTGGGGTTTTACCCCACTATAACGGTAAATGTTAGGTTATACCGGTAAATTCTAAGATTTACCAGTCTTCGTACATTTACAGTAACAAATATATTTCATTTCGTAAACGAGGAAAAAGCGAAAGGAACTACTGTCACCACGTTTCTTAACGAACGAAAATTAGCTTAAATATGTGAAGAGTTCGCGGGAAAAACGATGAATGTCACAGTTTTGTTAAGGTTGATGTCATTATCTAATTCAATGGATCACTACGAAATTTAGTGTTGTTCTTATGAAAAATGGTAAAAGGAGAATTATCACCACGAATACAGCAATCCTTTCCTTTATTTTCTATAGAAACAGCACTACATCTTGCAGTTATAGACTCAATTAGATCATTACCTAATCCTTAACAGAAATGTGACATTCATCGTTTTTCCCGCTAACTTTTCATGTATTTTCATTACATTCAAGTTACACGACCTGGGACGGTTCCCTTGTTAGTTACAATACCTTGGTTCCGCTGATCGTCAGGGGCCCGCAGACCACAAGTTGAGAACCGCTGAGGCTATCCTTGGCATTCGTGTAGCATTCTGAAACACGGGGAAATAAATGCTTTCTCAAGGTATTGCATCTCCTTTCCCCTCTGCCGGTTTGTCAGTTTCTCCTTTTTTCTTCTACAAGTAGGAGAGCTGACGTTGAGAACTCGTTGAAGAAGGATATCTGGCCTCCGCTGGAGTCGTTCGTCGCCTGCTGGTGTGATCGTAGCTGAAGGAAACTGCGGTTCATATAAAGGTAGCGTCATTTACTTATTTTCATTGTGATTTTTATTGAATCGTAATACGTAACCTATAGGCTATCCAATGGTGTTTAAGTTAGACTACTTTAGTGTTCAGTTCCATAAATATTTTCCTCAAGGATACGTAGTTACTGTTTTGAAATTAATTACGTAAATACATTACTGGGCAAACTTAGCGTCACGATCGCTGGAAGAGGAAATAGAAGCACAAAAATTAGGAGCTCTGGACCAGACTAAAATATGATTCAATAAACAAGGGACAGTAAATATTCTGTATGTAGAGATTTTGATTTGGCCGAGGTCGTAAAATATATCGGGTTTTGGTTTCGTAACTTCTGAGTCTAAATAACTGTTTATTTCAATAAAACTAAATTTAAACAAAAAACACGACA